>NC_142589.1:62803617-62959745 GCF_965207765.1 Zootoca vivipara | reverse complement strand
TCCATTTTTGTGTGCAGCAAAGCTCTTCAACCTATTTCGGAGGTGGAAAACTGAGGCTAAAGAAAATTTGCTCAAAGACAACCATTGTCTTGGCTACACCTGAATCTGACTCTAACTCTCCATAAGGGCATCATCAGATTTATTATTACTACAATTAGAATAGTTTTCTATTCCTGTTGAAAGGCAGAACTACACAAAATGCTGCAAATAGCATCCATAGAGAATCACTTGCCAATCATCATGTTGTGAGTTTTCCCTCACATCATTGGCTGCAGTATTTGGGGTGGGTGGGAGCAGGCCCGGCTCTAGGTGTAGTCCCGGTGGTGCAGGGCGCCGGGCCGGCAGGCGGAACGCTGCGCGGCAAAGCCGTGCTGCGCGCTGCGAGGGCACCGGAGCGATCTCCGCGCCTCAGTGCCAGGGCGCCCGACCTGCTTGAGACGGCCCTGGGTGGGAGGACAATACACAATGTCATACAATGGAGTGATTCCAAACACTGCAGCCCTAAGCATAACTTGCAGAGGTCCAAAGGAAAAGTCTGGAAGACCACATGTGATTAGCTATGTAAAGTACAAAGGCACTCCCAGAGCAACAGATTTCTTCATGTCAGTTCTGCCAAGGACTATCACAGCACAGTGAATACTAACAGTTTAAAGTCACTCAGATGCACTGGTGATTGTTTAGGGGGATATATCATCCCAAGCTGCATCCCATGTGACCACAATGTTAATGTTCCAAACACAAGGAAAATTCAGGCACGCCAAATTATCACTGAATTCAGGACTGCAGTGGAAAAGCAAAGATACAGCATGCCAACTTCCATATAACAAACATTAGAAATGAACACACACAGTGTGGAAACAGACTTCTACACACGGTATTTAATGTTCTGTGCCGCTAAAGAGGGCCTTTCCTACTAGAAATGAAAATTCACACCATACTTAGGATCTGAAAAGGTCACCCCAATTGCTGTTGTCATCATATATATTTAATCAGTTGGTAAGAAGGTAGATGCATCATCAACTAAAATTTAATCAAGTGACAGGCCTAATTAAAAAATACCTGTCCCACCTTAAGGGATACCTTTTTTGTTCTACCTTTTTATTGTGATTTGGAATCTACTGTGATAACATTTGATTACTGTTTGAATGATGTTTATTAAGGTTTTAAAATCTCATATACTGGTTTAAGCAGTTTAATGGTGGTGCAATTCATAAACATCACATGCAAATGCACCACCTGGAAGATGATTAAAGAATTAAAACCACATACTGTATTCTAAAGTCCATGAGTTTCCCAATAATATCTTTGCTCATACAGTAATCATAACACAAAGCCTAAAAAAAACACAACCCCCCCCCAAACCCATCTTCTGGAAGGACTCAAGCCCCCATAAAGCCCCACCCTTTTGTAACATTTTAATACACAGCTGCTAGACCTGTAGATTAGGTCAGAATAGCAGTTCTAGAGAAAAGGGTGCTTTCCTTCCTGCCCATTTTCCATCCTAAATTGCCCCACTGGGGAAAAATATGGGCATGGTACAAGCCCATGTTGTTGTTTAGTCGTTTAGTCGTGTCCGACTCTTCGTGACCCCATGGACCATAGCACGCCAGGCACTCCTGTCTTGCACTGCCTCCCGCAGTTTGGTCAAACTCATGTTCGTAGCTTCGAGAACACTGTCCAACCATCTTGTCCTCTGTCGTCCCCTTCTCCTAGTGCCCTCAATCTTTCCCAACATCAGGGTCTTTTCCAAGGATTCTTCTCTTCTCATGAGGTGGCCAAAGTATTGGAGCCTCAGCTTCACGATCCGTCCTTCCAGGGAGCACTCAGGGCTGATTTCCTTCTTTTATATGCCTGTTGTCTTTGTCCATGGAGTTTTCTTGGCAGGGATACTGGAGTGGCTTGCCAGTTCCTTCTCCAGGTGGATCACGTTTAGTCAAAACTCTCCACTATGACCTGTCCATCTTGGGTGGCCCTGCATGGCATAGCTCATAGCTTCTCTGAGTTATTCAAGCCCCTTCGCCACGACAAGGCATTGATCCATGAAGGGGCCCATGTATCTTATCCCAAGCCCATGTATCTTATCAAATTTAACAGCAGATGGGGTGGGGATATGGAGTAGTATAACTTTCAGAACACTCCTTCCCCCAGAATCTGTGCCAGACCAATGAACACACATTCACACTGGGTTATCTAGTCACTCCTGCAACATACCGTGTTTCCCCCTTTTTAAGGCGTAGTCATAAAATAAGCCATAGCAGCATTTCTAAGCATTTGAGAAATATAAACCGTACCCCGAAAATAAGCCATAGTGATAGGCGCTGTGCGGAAGAGATCACTGAGCTCCCCGAGTCAGCAGCAGCAACGCCGGCCGCAGCAGTGTTTGCTGAGTCCTTTCTTGCTTTTGGGACTTGGTTACTGTGCTGGCTTGGGATGGTGTGTGTGCAATTGCTGTTGCTGCTTCGTGTTTTTCAGCTGGATTCTCTGGGTTCTAAGCACTTTCCCCCGTTTGTTTGTGAAGCAGCACTCGGCTGCAGCCCCTGCCTCTCCCGACGGCTGCATGAATGCGAGGCTGGATTTGATCGCTATCTCCTTTTCCATTTCTTTTGTCTTTGAGCACCCGGCCCCGCCCCCTCTCCCCTTCGTGGAATGAAGAACGGAGTTTTAGCAGCATTTCCTCATTATAAAAAAAAGGTCAGGAACTTTTACTTTAACCTCAAAAATGGGATATTTCCTCTCTCTAAAAACAACTCTGACCTGAACACCAATATAACGGGGGTAGATCACCTCCAGTTTATAAATCCGCAAGTAGATCGCAGTCTCCTAGAAGTTGGGCTCTATACTTTGGCTGATTGCAAGCCTTTGCATCTTTAAAAAACAAAAACCATGCGCTTCTCAGTCTTAATTTTCCTTTAATTCATCCCCCTATACCCTCCTCCAACCATTGCCTCCTTCCATTCCTTACCCCCCTCCCTCTCTCCCCACTTCCCTCACTCCTGTGCGATCTCATTTAGTCATATACTTGCTTTTTCTGTTGTGTTGTCTATTTTATATTTAATATTATTACCCTTTATGATGTTATTTTTCCCCTTGCGATAATTATTTATTTTTTATCTTTAACTAACTTTCCTTTCCATATTTTTCCATATATAACTCAACACTTTCCCATTCCTTCTTAACTCTTTGGATAGAGTGCCCCCCCATTATTGTTGTTAATTTTACAATTCCTGGATTTTTTATGGAACCGAACAGCTCGGGTGCTTCAGAATGTGCCTTCTGTTGCTACAGGGCTATGGGGCTTCACTATTTGACCCCCCCCCCCAGGTTGGGATTTTTAAAGTAGTTCTGTGGGTCCCAGGGCACAGAATCACCCCCGATCCTTTCCTTTGTCTAAACAGACCTATTCCCCCCTGACTTTGGAAGGCTGTGCTTCAAGGGTGATACCAGGGGTTTTTTAAGACCTGCGCCTCTTAAGGATTGTTACAGTCCATAACTTCCATTGCTTTCTACAGGGTTGGGGGTTTAAAGCACTGCCACCCCCACCCCACCCTGCAGGCGCTCGGAACTGGCAGCGCCAACAACGCGCCCAGCAATGTGCAGAAGAGAGCACCGAGCATCCTGAGCCAGTGGGTCCCAGTTGTACCAGCACTTTTTTTTTTAAAAAAAGACACCCCCTGAAAATAAGCCACTGTGTGTTTTTTTGAGGGAAAAAAGTTATAAGACGGTGTCTTAAAAAAGGGGAAACACGGTAGTTGGTAGAGCATGAGACTCTTAATCTCAGGGTTATGTATTTGAGCCCCACATTGGGAAAAACAGGGGGCTAGACTCTATGACCGTCACAGTCCCTTTCAATTCTGTGATTCTTTGAAATACACGCTACACTGCACCATCACAGGAGGTAGAAATGGAACACTCAAGAATCAGCCTAAGAATCAAGTTTGGCATATCAGAAACACATAAGCAAGAATGTGAGAAGGAAGACAAATGTAAAAAGGAAAAAGGGAAGGAGGGGATTATAATGGATTTTTTTAAAAAAGGAAAGAGGAAATAAAAGTGCAAGCACAAGCAACAGAGCAAAAAGAAAGGGGGCAGGGAGACGGATCATCCACCAGTCATACAGAAACAGTACTAAAGAGAAGAAATCTTTGCTTCACAAGTTTTGCTCTCTGAAAGTTTACCTCAGGTTTCTTCTGTGGAAATTGTAGAAGACAATTTAAAAGCACTCCAAGATTAGTCACTTGCTTCCATACCTAGGAGACACACTAAAAAGGCCTGACTTTCATGGCAATAGTAAAGAAAAGAACCGCCTGGACTGTTGTGTGTCTGTGGGCACCCTCCCAACATATGACTTTGTAACCTCAAAATATGAGGGTGGAGGAACTCTGCCTGCGTTATGTATCTTGACCAGAGATCCGACAATAGCAGCCTTCCTGGCCTGTGGCAATCATAATGCTGACATAATCCTGTGGGGTTGTGGTTATTTTAAGCTTCAGAAAACAGAAAAGACTGAGCTGTGGTCCAAAAGGTCCACATACAAGACGTACTGGCCATTTCTAGCACTGAACAGCAGCTATGTCAGAGACAGAAGTCTCCCACTTGCATAGCGTGCACTAGCAGCCACATGCTAAGTACAGCTAAATATATTGCTTATTTATCTATTTATATTTATTAACCTTTTTTCATACACATGACAGTGCCCCAAAGCAACCTAGAATATTTAAAAAATTAACCCCATATAAAAACAATAATAATGCATATGCAAGCATTAACATTTTAATAACACGTTGTTACCAAATAGGTTCTCATAAAGATTGTGGTAGTATAAATTATAGCACTCTCGAAACATGATACTGTACAGACAAACTTACCACATGGGCTGAAGAAGCTACTCTTGCATAACACCAAACACATAAGCATGTACCCAGGTAATGCGTCCCAAAACCAGTGGTTCTCAAAGGGTGTGGCAGGAGAGAATAGCAATTGTGGTGGGAAGAATCAAGAACAATCAATATTGTATTTTGAGAATGATTCATGTTCTTATGTAGCTGCATTGTTTGCTTATTTGTTTTTTACTTTCTGGCTATCTCATGACCATATTATAAAGCTAACAGGACCAGTGGTCAGGGATGATGGGAATTGTAGTCCCAAAACATCTGGAGGGCTGAGTTTGCCTATGCCTGTTATAAAGCTTTACAGAATCACAGAACTGCAGAGTTGGAAGGGACTTTAAGGGTCATCTACTCCAATTCCCAGCAATGCAGAAATATTTTGCCCAATGTGGAGCTGTAGTTGTGTTCTATGTTACAAAACAAGCACTGCTAGGAAGTGCTTCTTTTTGTTTCCCATTGCATTTCTATCAATTAAATAAATTATTCTGAAAGTGTGACCCAGAGAAAAAAGTTAGAGAACAACTGCCCTAAACAAAGCAGACCAACACATTCTCAGTGCCAAAGATCACAAATGCCCTTCCAGAAAAGATACCGCATGGCAGCAATCTTTTGGCACCAAACTGTTGGGTGGGTGGGTGGGTGGAGAGTTCTTTAAAAAAAAAAAAAGCTATCTGTGAACACAGAAAGGAAGGAAGCCAGCATATGCCCCACCCTCCCCAACACAACCGTAAGAACCGCTTCAAGTAAGCCAGAGGAAATTGGGATCTTGCTTTAGCACTGACACTTAAAGGTGAGGGTGAAGACAGAAAAGGGTGGGGAGGAACCACACATGGACATTACCAATTTCACTTCTTCTTTACTGTGAGAGATTACCTTTTACTAAACACCATCTGTGTGAAACATCTTAAAGCTAGGACAGCCACAATGGCTGTCTCCAGCACCAAGCCATCCCCCTAAAGGTCTGGCATTTTTAGGAACTGAGCACTTTTGCAATAACTCAGATACCAGACCCTGAACCCAAGGCCAGTGTTCCTTAAGCATTTCTACAGACGAGACCTCCCCCCCCACTTACATGGGGGTTATATTCCAGGGCCCTACACACATGAGTGTAATCATGTAAAGTAGGGAGCACCTTCTAAACACCTTTTAAATGCCCTGTCACTTCTGTTTTTGCCATACCAAAAATTCTGTATCCAAAAATATCCACAACTAGAATTGAAGCCCTGAGGCTGGCAGGAGGCTGGAGAACACATCAGAGCAGCTGCTGCTGCTGCACTACCTCACATACCAGCTGTTAGACAGGGAGGTTGAGAAGTGTAAACAAAGCCTCACTGCTCCTCCGATTTCTTCAGGGTTTCCTCCACCCTCACTGATGTCCTCTTTGGGCTCTGGGGAGTCTCCTCATGAGCCACAAGGACTCTCCAGCTCTCTCGTGCCATTTCCTGGTTTGAATTGAATTATTTCATTATTTCCTGGCTCACACGCAAGTCGATCACGTGTAAGTGGGATGCCTGTAGTTGCAAATTATCCCCCCCCCCAAACACACACACCCTACAAACCCAAACAGCAAAGCAAAGCAGAATAAGGAAAGCTTCCTCAGGGATAGCTTTTGAGAATGCCCACTGGTGGATTAGACACACCAGAAGGTTTGGAAGCAAGGGAGAAAGAGGATCATCAAATCTGAAATTCTCATCAGGCCACAGAACTAGAAGTCCTATTTCATTCTGCCAACACAGGCCAACTATTCCTTCCAACGTCTAAAAAGACAACTAGCTTTAAGCGTCTCTCAGCATTAGCAGTTCCTCCTTGAAACGGCCAGAAAGACTGGCCTTGTGAAACTCCGAAAGGCCAGGGAAAAAATAAGGAATAAAAACAACACTGGAAATACATGCAGAGACCAAAAAATAAAAAGGATGTTCAGTAAAAAAAGTTCTGCTGAGGGCCCACAGTAATATTCACAGAAAAGGATGCTGTAAATCCAGGGCACTAGAATCACAGGGCAACCTAAGGGTGGTGCCTCAGCAATCGGCACTAGAGTGATAATTATGAAGCAACTACCATGTGATGCCACATGCTATTGCTTTCCGGCTGCAATGAGCGCTTATTCTCTCCCTGTAATGAGCACTTATTCTTTCGCAAATATCATGGGTTCATCTGTCATTGCTGGCTATAGCTGCCCAGCTATAGCCAGCAGCCAAATAATAATTGGTAGGAAAGGGCAGCTATAGTGATTTGAAGAGGATCCTCTTCTCCCAACAACCCTAAGAAGCCTGGATATCCACCACAAATAAAAAAACCAAAACTCTGACCTCTCACATTTCCTAATCATAAGGAAGAGTTAGCTCGTGTGTGGCCCTCACTATACCCTCGTAACAGGTTTTACTTCTTTCCTCATGAGGAACCCAGAGCAGAGTAATAGTCTCACAGGTCAATGGGCTTAAATGCAGCACTAAGAAAATCCTAGGCTATTCCTCATCCTGGTACCCACAAATTGAAAATATTAATCTGTTCAAGAGATTCACAAAAATGCTTGCCTGAACAAAAATTGGTCAGTTTACGTATGTGTGTGCTAATCACTGCAAACTAATACACAAATGAAAAAATCTAGACAAAGGTTTAATTCCTCAAATACTAAGTTACCAATTAAAAATGGATAAATGAAGTAACCAATGTTCATCCAACTGACAAACTTTCTAGTACCTGTAGGGTAAAATGTCCAAAGGCATGAAGAAAGCCTTTGGAACAACAGTTGGAAAAACTTCACCACTGAAAACTTTGTCTGGAGAGACCATCACAGACTGCAGCAAGCAGATGAAGTGATGGGCAGAGCACTACCGATAACTGTACTCATGGGAAAACATGGCCTTCGACACAGCAATTGACAGCATCCAGACTCTGCTTGTCTTGGAAGAGCTGGATGTCCCTCCCTCCCTCAATGAGCTGAAGATCTTCATCCAGAACTCTTCTTTATTTAAACTGTCCGTTTCCAACATCGTCTTGCAACAGAAAAAAATGTGTGGCGTGAGGGTCGGCAGTTTGACTCCCCGCGACGGGTTGAGCTCCTGTTGCCCACCTAGCAGTTCGAACTGCCCACCTAGCAGTTCGAAAGCACGTCAATGTGCAAGTAGATAAATACTGTAGGTACTGCTCCGGTAGGAAGGTAAACGGTGTTTCCGTGTGCTGCTCTGGTTCACCAGAAGCAGCTTAGTCATGCTGGCCACATGACCTGGAAGCTGTACACCGGCTCCCTCGGCCAATAGAGCAAGATGAGCGTCGCAACCCCAGAGTCGGTCACGACTGGAACTAATGGTCAGGGGTCCCTTTACCTTTAAGATCAGTGAGCTCAATTGTCTAACTTTATACTTTATGTAAATTCTGAGGGAGCCTTTGGGGGAGAGGAGAGTAACTGGCCAACCAACACATTGAAATGTAAATGATTAAGCAACCCATTTCTGCATGCAAATCATCTTCACTATGCCAAGTTGCACTTTTTGTTGTTGCTTCTTTAAGAAACAAGTGAATTATTTTTAAAACTTGCTTTAACTATTATTTTTTGGCACCATCAATCACAACAGTGCTAGGAAACATGGATCAGGACAACATTTGGAACAATGGTAGACTCCATCAGGTAGATCATATATCCCAACTTTCAAGTTATTAATTCAACAGTCGCCATTAATTTTGAGGCTTACAATTTCCTAAAGGCACACTCCCATGCCCCTTTAATATGGCATGACTCCACAATGTTAATTCTTGCAGCTTGTTTTTCTACAATAAACAATACAACCCCTGCTACAGAGAGCTACAACCATGGAAGCTGGTTTCAGCTATTCAAGCATCCAAGGCATTATGCACCTTCAGTATTAGAACTAGACACAAGAAATAATAGATAAGGGAAATGATATGGGGCAAAAGTTTTCCCACATCGTATAACTGGTTATATAATTTATAGTCAGAGGCTGGCGTGGAATAGATTAAAACAAATTTTTTTTTCCAATGGAAAAAATCCTATCATGGTAAGTTGGGTTTCACAGGAATGACTGACTTGGTCAAGGGATGATTAACTGTTACTTTATGTGTTATGTTTGGATATCAGCAAGTTTCAAAAAAGCATGCACATTTAAATGAAGAATGACAGAATGGTTATTCATTCTCAGATTCATGTTTTGCAAAGCCACAATGCCAGTTTGACTCCAGGAACGTGTTCTGGGAAGGGGCACTCATCCCACCATTCTGACATTTTAGTACACACATTTCCGTGGATGGTAAATATTAACTCAAGCCCATAAATTAACAGAGCTGCTCTAAGAGCAGGTATCTTTCGGACATAAAAAGGTGCAGTGTGCACATGTGCAGCATGTTTCAACTGTCACTAATAAACAGGCAGTGAGGAGAACATGCCTTCAGCACCTTCTGCATCTCAAAAGTGCTATTTATGTTCTTTAACCAGCTTTTAAAAAATGAGCCTATCTGCTTTCTGGTCATGTTTCGCAAATACGGCATGGCCCAGTCTAACCGAAGCAAATGTCTTACTAATGAGAAAATCAAACTATCAATTCACTTATTTCTAATTTGCAATAATAAAGACCAAATCACCACTATCACCAGCCAGTGAGCTCATTATAGCCAGGGGAAGGAGACAACCAAACAGAGAAGTTGGTGATTTGGTAATATAAATTGTGGGATTCTTCTTAACCCTACACCACCTCTAAGCCTGTTAAGTCACTTGCCCAAAGCTAGTAACAATACCATGTGAGTGGCAGATCAGTCTTGCTCTTGCGGGTCACATAGGCACATACACTTTCTGCAAATAGGTGAAACAATGCAGTTGGGGGCTGTTTACATGAGTGATCTAGGACTCCTTTGGTTGTACAGTGATTGTGACCAGATTTTGAGGTGCAACCTCAAATAGGAAACCTAGTTTACCCCCTAGGTTATTAGTGAGAGATTTTGATTCAATTCTACAGAATGAAGCCACTTTGTATGGCCTAATGCTAGTCCAACAGTAGTTGGCAAATATATTACAGAAGGGAAAGAAAACACTGGCCCGGGGACTGAATGCAAACCTCCAGGCCTCTCCACCTGGTCCTTGGAAGGTGTCCTAGGTAATGCCAGACTACACCCCTCACTGGGCCTGCTCCATGCCCTTCTTAATAGGTTTACACTGGATAAAATTGATCCACGTGATAATGTTACTTGACTGTTTGGATGGATGATGGTGAGGCATGGTGTGTACAGAAACCTCTGACTTTTGTATGGCTGGAATGTAGCCTATGGTACAAAGGCAGGAGCCACATCCACTGCTCCACACACTTTCACCTCTAGTCCTGTCCACCAACAACATGCAGCCGCCGGAGGATCCATATTAGGAAATGTGGCCCTTGGGCTGAAAAGGGTTCCACACTCCTTGTTCTACAGTGTGTTTCAGTTGCTCACCTAATTTGTGAAAACGGCAGCAGTAGCATATTCCACACCACCAAAAACTCAAGCAGGAAATTCAAATTGTTATTGATGCAACAATTACTCCATGGCTACTTACCAACATGGCTTATTGCTGAGAAGACGTGCAAAGGATTCTAGGATAGTAAGCAAGAAAATAAGCCAGGCACCCCCAAACTCAGCCTGCCAGATGTTTTGGGACTACAATTCCCATCATCCCTAGCTAACAGGACCAGTGGTCAGGGGTGATGGGAATTGTAGTCCCAAAACATATGGAGGGCCGAGTTTGGGGGTGCCTGAGCTAAGCCATGAACTTTCCCAGGTGAAGGGGTGGGAGGAACACTTCAATGATGAACTCTACCTCGATGACATGGGTTGCATGCAGCTACAAACGTGGCACATCCTTAAAACCCTCCTATGCTTTTCAGTATCCTAGCTTGTAAATCATCACTTGCCTGTGGCAAATAAACACCTTGAGGTGAATAGACAAGAAAGCATTTGTATATTGCTTAGTTTCTTCTTCCATGCCCAAAGACATTCCACAAATTATTAGTATCTCTCCAAGTGTGTTTGTGTGTGTGTAGACTAGGGCTGGGTGATATCTGGTTCTCAACATCACGATATACCAGTTAAACATCATAATTTATTGATATTTCACAATGTCTGAAATATGGATGGAACTATGTAGAGGGTGGCGCTGTGGGTTAAACCACAGAGCCCAGGGCTTGCCAATCAGAAGGTCGGTGGTTCGAATCCCCGCGACGGGTGAGCTCCCATTGCTCGGTCCCTGCTCCTGTCAACCTAGCAGTTCAAAAGCATGAAGTGCAAGAAGATAAATAGGTACTGCTCCGGCAGGAAAGCAAACATTTCCGTGCGCTGCTCTGGTTCGCCAGAAGCGGCTTAGTCATGCTGGCCACATGACCCGAAAGCTGTCTGCGGACAAACACTGACTCCCTCAGCCTATAGAGCGAGATGAGCATGCAACCTCAGAGTCGTCCACGACTGGACCTAATGGTCACGGGTCCCTTTACCTTTATGTAGAGGTGAACAGTAGGGCTGGGCGTTACCTGTTTTTTCAATATCATGATATATCACCAGCTCAACATTGTGATATACCAAAATATCTCAATGTCTGAAATAAGGATGGAGCTATGTAGAGGCATTGGCTGGCATCATGGTTTTTCCCACACTGATTTTTGCATAGCATAGCACAGCACACACAAACACACATCACGGTTCGCAAAATATTGCCAGGTCAAAAATTATGAAACCAGTATCACGATACGGCCTTCAAACCGGTTTGGGACAATATATCGCCTAGCTCTAGTGTAGACAGGACCTTTATGCAGCTACAGTGGTACCTCGGTTTATGAACAGAATTGGTTCCGGAAGTCTGTTCATAAACTGAAGCGTTCATAAACCGAAGCGAACTTTCCCATTGAAAGTAATGGAAAGTGGATTAATCCGTTCCAGACAACGAAAAACACCCCCTAAAGCAGCAATTTAACACAAATTTTACTGTCTACCAAGACCATTGATACATAAAATGAAGGCAATAATCATAATTGAGACAGTATTGTAGATGAAAAAAATTTAAATGGACTGATGAAAGTCATTGTTTGGATGGGGGCTCAGGGTCCTCTTCGCTTCTGTGGCAGTGGCAGTGGTGGTAGTTCGGCGATGGGGCACCTGGGCCAGGGCCTCCTCCTTACCCCTCCGCACCCCGCCTTTGACCCTGGGACCCTCCGGCCGCTGCCGTGTGGGTTCTGGGGGTGCCCGGTGGACCGGCCGAGAGGTCGCCCCTCCCCCAGTGAGCGCAACAGCCCAAAATCGACGGTGTCCAGCCGTCGATCAGCCGCCGACCAGGCAGAGCCCTGGGGCCCAATGGCCTGGGATCTCCCGCCTTGCGGAGCGCCAAGGCCTCGGACTCGACCTTTCTGCCGCTGCCGCGCTCAATCCGAAGAGGGAGAGGAGTCCCTCGGAGAAAGGAGCCTCGGACCCGTCAACCACCCCCGCCCGCTGCTGCTGCGCCGCCGCGCCGGGATCACCCAGCCACCCGGAGATCCGGGGCCGGAGGGTCCCAGGGGCAAAAGCAAGGTAAGGAGGAGGCCCTGGCCTAGCTGCTCCACGAAGGCATCGGAGCGCTTTCGCGGATGCTCCGATGCCTCGGTGGAGGCCTCAGTAGGCCTTGGAAACCTCGGGTTACTTACTTCCGGGTTATGATTGCTTGTAAACTGAAGGTTTGTAACCCGAGGTTCCACTGTATTTAAAAAAGTGGTTACTCCAGTATCAAAGTACATCTGAGGATAGTTGACTCTCATTTGCTCATGGCTGGCATACTGCATTCTTCACGTGGGAAATACCCTGCATCTTTCCCTCTCTTAAAATTTACATGTGCTAGAGACAGACTACAAAATAGAGGGTTGCTTCTTTACAGAAAAAGCAGAAAATTTATCTTCCCTTTACAGACATTTCCTTCCTCTTACACTGTATCTAGCTAGGAATGGTTATCTGTTGGCATTCTCTAGGACATGTGCCCAAAATTGTATCATACTGTACAAGAAAGTCCCTAGAAGCAGTCAGCTCTCTTTCCCTTAATGCAGATTCTAAATTATGCACTGCTCTTTCAATAGCAATTCTAAATTACAGGAATAAAGCAGTCTTTTCCACAGCAGCTCAGCAGCTCTTTCAGTTTCAACTTATGGCTTGTTAATTATATCCCAGTACTGAATCCCCCCACCCTTCCGTTTGTTGCACTTAGGGAATACTGGAAAGATAAGTCTTTTCTTAATTATTAAATGTAAATAGCTCATTAAATATAATCCAATTACTTTAATTGTACGAAAAGGAAGTCATTACAATATGTACACGCATTCTTGCCTGAATAGATTTAATATCTTAAATTAATCATGGCTGCATTCATATTATTAAGTCAACCTTTGACATTACAAAATATATGGCAGTCAATTTTATCTTCTTAAAATGTTTTCACAGATTTTTTGGAAATGAAATCAACTTTTTTATTTAAAAAACAAAACTGTCTCAAGCATTTTAAATAAGAATACAGGCGGCAAAGATTTTGCATGTATCCAACTGACGTATAACCCTGAAGAAGGTAGAAAAGGGATGAAACTGGGAGAGGGCATAACGGGGTGGGGCAGACTTATGCACACTCCATCAACATACGTGGGTTCCAGGAATGCCTGTATACAAATGGTACCAAGACAGAAAAGGAGTTGAGCTCTGAACACATTACTGTATATTCCTGCGTATAAGACTACTTTTTAACCCAGGAAAATCTTCTCAAAAGTTGGGGGTCATCTTATACGCCGGTTCATATTTCTTATACGGCGAGTATATCCCAAGCTCTATACAGTAGTACCTTGCAAGACGAAAATAATTCGTTCCGCGGGTCGAGCCGTCTTACGAAAATTTTCGTCTTGTGGAAACGGCAGACGGCAAAAAAAAAGTGGCAAAAAAAATTGTCTTGCGAGACGTGGCCATAGAAAGCTTCGTCTTGCGAGGCAACAAAGAATCGCTAGATGCTTTCGTCTAGCGAGTTTTTTGTTGTGCGAGGCATTTGTCTTGCAAGGTACCACTGTATTTTAACTGGAAAAGTTGGGGGTCGTCTTATACGCCCAGTTGTCTTATACGCTGGAATATACAGTATATTTTTTGTTAGCGATCTATACTTCAAACTCATGTTTTACTTCCTCAGGATAAAATTCAGTTTAAGAAACAGAAGTTACGGGAATCAGGATAAAACTTCACAAAATACCCAGGTTAAAAATCTTGGGGCGCCTACCAGTCTCATCAGTGACCATGCTACGCTAAAGTGGGTTAGCAACCTGATGTCCTGTCCTCGTTAACATCAGGCTTCTTCTTCAGTCTTTGCTTGTGAGACATTTAGTTGAACAAATACAGAGATGCTTACTAGTGGCTAAATACAGTAGTTGTATCTGAAGAAAAGATTATTTAAAACAAACAAATAAAAAACTAAGAATTCAAGAACCTAAAAAGTGTACAAAACAGAGATCAAATATAATACAAACAAGAAACCTCAAAATCAATGTACAATATAAAAATCAAATACACTATGACCATATTGAACCTCCAAAATAAGAGGCAATATATGTTTCTATAACCATTTGCTGGGAACAACAGTTAGAGAATACTGTTGCTGATTCCACGACTGTAGACTTCCCCAAAACAACTGAAGAAGTGTGCAAGCACACGAAAGCTCATACCAATGACAAACTTAGTTGGTCTCTAAGGGGCTACTAGAATGATTGTTTATTTTATTTTGTTTCTAAAACAACTGATTAGTCACAGTGGAAAAGAGAATGCAGGACTAAATAGAGCTTTTCTCCAATTCCACAATACCCATGTCTTACATTTCCATGCCTATCTCTTGTCAGAGATAGTAAGAAGCTATTGATCAGTGATATAGATGATAGATATAGATCAGGCATCCCCAAACTATGGTCCGCGGGCTGAATACGGCCCGAAGGACTCATTTATCCTGCCCGTGGCGACCCCCCCGCCCGCTTTTACCGGCATGGCGCAGCTGCCCACTTCTGGGTCGCAGGAGCACCGGAAATAGCTTGCGCACTTGCATCACTTCCGGCACCTCCGGGTTGGAGGAGGCCCGTGCACATGCGCACAAGGTATTTCCGGTGCCCCTGCAACCCGGAAGTGCACCAGAAAGAGCGTGTGCGCACACATATGGATGTGCTCCCGCACCCTCCAGCCCACTGTGCAATCGGCACTGCGGGCACCAGCCCAAAGAGCAGTAACAGATGAGAGAGAGAGAGAGAGAGAGAGAGAGAGAGAGAGAGAGAGAGAGAGAGAGAGAGAGACATGCCACCTAGTAGAACAACCTCCCGTCAGTTGTCAAGGAAATAAATAACTTTCAGACTTTCAGAGGACACCTGGAGGCAGCCCTGTATAGGGATGTTTTTAATGTTTGATGTTCTACTGTGTTTGGTGTTTTAATTTGCTGGAAGCCACCCAGAGTGGCTGGAGCAACCCAGTCAGATGGGTGACATATAAATAATAAATTACTATGATTATTATTAAAGGATAAGACAAATTCATGCAGAAGACTATCAATGACTACTAAACATGACGGCTATGCTCTGCCTCCACAGTTAGAAGCAGTATGTTTCTGAATACCAGTTGCTGGGAATTGCAGGACAGGAGAGTGCTCCTGTACTCAAGTCCTGCTTGCCGGTTCCCCATAGGTATCTGGATGGCCACAGTGAGAACAGGATGCTGGACTAGATGGTTTTATCCAGCAGGCTCCTCTTATGTCCTTTGAAGAAATGATGTGGGTAATGACAAAGAAGGCTGTTAACAAAATTTGTACTTATACACCAAATTAAAAGTCTGGAACTACTGGGGGAAAGCATCTGGCTCCAGCTACACCCCCAATATCTCCCATTTGTAATTAATCCAAAGTAGCAACTTCAAGAGCCAATGCAAATATTTGTGGTTCACTTAAACCCTCCAAGATGATAAAATGTTAGCCAATAAGTAAATTTCCCTAGGTACCAGTATTTCCAGGTCTCAGTACTTGCAATTTCCACATCTTAAAAATACTTGAGAGATTTAACTTTTTGAGAAATCAATCAGATATATTGCATATTTTAAAGGTGCTACTACATTTTTATGCCACTTAGGTTCTTACTACTGGGGAAAAAATAGAAACAAGAGACATTAAGTTATGGGAACAGGGTGGTGGAAACCAGAGAAAGAAACTTGAGGCTCTGGTCTGGAAAACATCTCCATGCCTCAAAGATAGACAAAGCATCATAAATCTGACGAACTTAAGTGATGCACAATGGTAAGATTTGGCCAATGTTGACAAAGGTTTGAAAAGGACAAGTACCGGTGGTTTAAGAATATCTGGTGAACTTGCCATAGGCCTGAACTATGAGAACAAGGTACCATACCACACCCATATAGAAAATCACTGGATTTAATCAATGAGACCAAAAGTTATCATCCTAAAAGTTATAAGTGCTGAATAAATAGTATACCCTTAGCAACTGCAAATCTCAGCTTGCTGCTTAGTGAATATAAATATCTATCCGCCCAATGCTGCTCTGCAAATATCTGGGACTATTTGTTGATAAGTAATATAGCAGCACAGACCCAGGATATTACAAGAGGCCTGTAGATCATGTTCTTGGTAGTTATCTTTTCTGTCATCTATTGAAGGCAGATTGCCACAAATGACCTATATGTCAATATATTCAAACACAGCCTATGTACTGTATATACTCGAGTATAAGCCTACTTTTTCAGCACAAAAAAATGTGCCGGCTTATACTCAAGTGAGGCAGGCGGCAGTGGAGAAAAGCACAGGACCGGGGCTTTGGAGAAGCGCTGCGCTGCGACTCTCCAAATCCCCGCCCTATGCCTGCTCTGTGTGAGGCAGCGGGGAGGGAGAAGCGGTGAGGAAAGGATCCTTCCTCACCGCTTCTCCCCCCACCCCGCTGCCGACAGCAGGGAAAGACATAGGACAGTATTTATTTTTATTTTTGAAATTTACCAGTAGCTGCTGTATTTCCCACCCTAGGCTTATACTCGAGTCAGTAAGTTTTCCCAGTTTTTTTAAAGGTAAAATTAGGTGCCTCGGCTTATATTCGGGTCAAATAATAATAATAATAATAATAATAATAATAATAATAATAATTTATACCCTGCGCATCTGGCTGGGTTTCCCCAGCCACTCTGGGCGGCTTCCAACAGAAGTATTAAAATACAACAATCTATTAAATATTAAAAGCTTCCCTAAACAGGGCTGCCTTCAGATGTCCTCTAAAAGTCTGGTAATTGTTTTTCTCTTTGACATCTGGTGGGAGGGCATTCCACAGGGCGGGTGCCACTACCGAGAAGGCCCTCTGCCTGGTTCCCTGTAACATGGCTTCTCGCAGCGAGGGAACTGCCAGAAGGCCCTCAGCACTGGACCTCAGTGTCCAGGCAGAATGATGGGGGTGGAGACGCTCCTTCAGGTATACTGGACCGAGGCCGTTTATACTCGAGTATATACGGTAATCCAGTAATTTAAGCTCTTAGTCTGGAAATACATACTCCTTGTCCCTAGTGCTATAATTAGTTGCTTTATTTTATTTGTTTCAGAAATAATTTAAAATAGAGGTGGTTTTAAACACACACACACACACACACACACACACACACACACACACACACCACTAGGGTCATCACCAATGTAAACCTGATATTCTAGGTCCTTTTATCGTGAAGGCTTTACAATATCTGCCTTGCTCGGGAATGAGGGCTAACTGAAGTCTCTTACGTAAAGCAAAGTTTCACACAAATGCCCTTGATGCTGTTCTGGTTTCTCAGAGTTTTGGTTCTTGGTTTTTTTTTGTAATGCTGCTTTGTAAAATAGGTAGGTCAAGGGCATTTCTCTGGGGAAGCAGACAGCTTTTGCACTCTCAGAGGCACAGTTAAGCCTTTGTGCAAGTTGCCTTCAGAAGATTTCTCCAATGAACCGGACCCAGAAGCTGCTAGAATTAACAGAACAGGATTCAGATGGAAGTCACTGGCTAGGTTAGTCAGAGAGAATGGGTCAAATCCTTGGGGCTGTGAGTCACCTCTATTCTTTTTACCTCTAAATGCTCCTCACAGAATACAGAATGTAGCAGAGGATTTGACATTCTGAGATATTCAGTGTGTCAAGACTTTTCACAAAGAATGATTCTAGTCCTCATGATTGGGGAGAAGATATATCTGAAAAGAATTCACTGGCAAAAAATGTTAGGATAGCCTCTACCATTTATGTTATTTAAAAGGGATTACTGTACACAAATTCATGAAGGCTAGGTCTAATTATGGTTTTCACTATGGTTTAAGAATGGAAATCGTGTGACAAGAGACAGTGTACCTCTTACTATCAAAGGCAAGTGAAAAAAAAGAAATGGCTACCTTCACCTTGCCCTACTTATGAGTTTCACATGGCTTACAACAGGCCTTTGAGTTATAGTGCTAAACTAGATGGGCTATGGGACTAATCCCACCAGCGAACTCGTATATCATAGGTGTCCAGCTATATATGCAACCAGCTGTTGCATATACAAGCAGATGTGTGCAAAAGGGGAATTATCACTTCTGCTCTTACACCACTTTAAGAGGTCTTTTTGGTTGAACCTTGAGAGTAATGCAATTACACCAGCACTCATTCCCAATTAGGCTCTACTGCTTGCATTCTGCACATGTTGCAGCCATAGCTGCATGTTTTTTGCCCATGAATGCAATTTGGAGTATCTCACTGCAAAGATGCTTGAAGGCCAAAGGACAGTATCACGTTTCCCCCTGCAAAACTATATGCAGAGAATCAAAGACAATGAATGCAAGAAAGCGAGTGGGAACAACAGCCTCAGAAGCAAAACCATCTTAACCACACTTACTATCCTTAAGTTAAATTCCATTTTAAGTAGCTCCACTTTGAGCAAGTCTAAAAGAAAAAATAAAATACACCTAATGGTTACTACCAATCCTTGTTGTACAGCTGTACCCCTGCTTTTCCTTAATAGCCTTATCATCTGTGAAAGCTGCAGTATCTAGAGATAAATAAGTGAAAGCCTATCCTGGCGACTAGGACATGCAAAAAAGCATACAACCTCCAATGGCAAATTTTGTTGTTGTTGTTTAGTCGTTTAGTCGTGTCCGACTCTTCGTGACCCCATGGACCAGAGCACGCCAGGCACTCCTGTCTTGCACTGCCTCCCGCAGTTTGGTCAAACTCATGTTCGTAGCTTCGAGAACACTGTCCACCCATCTTGTCCTCTGTCGTCCCCTTCTCCTAGTGCCCTCAATCTTTCCCAACATCAGGGTCTTTTCCAAGGATTCTTCTCTTCTCATGAGGTGGCCAAAGTATTGGAGCCTCAGCTTCACGATCTGTCCTTCCAGGGAGCACTCAGGGCTGATTTCCTTAAGAATGGATAGGTTTGATCTTCTTGCAGTCCATGGGACTCTCAAGAGTCTCCTCCAGCACCAATGGCAAATTGCTACTATCATTTTTTCAGACCTACTAGTCAAAGTGCAGTTATCCCTAATGGATAGCTCTCTTAACTACAATACCAATAGCACTGTGCTAAAAAAATGGGGGGCAGGCTCTTCTTTAAAATGTATCAAACCATGTAAGTGCGAGTTCAGCATTTTAAATGTGGAGGTCGGGAAGAGAGATGTAAGAGCAGGAGTCCACAATTTCAATCACCATAGAGAAGTGTCCCATTACCCTTTGGCAAATGTGACAGTGGACCTAACCTCTTATCTCCAGGTTGGAGCCAATGAGGGAATAATCCCCAACCACTATGCTTCAACTGCGAGATTCATACCTGCTACCCCCACTTCCAAATTGAGAAAAAGGTTGCAGCACTATCAGCAAACTATAATTTCTAAGATTTGGGGGAACCACAACAGTTAAGCAGGTATAAAAACCTCTATGCAATGTAACATAAGCATGTTGTGTGCTGTAGCAATGTAGGAGACTTGATATTCATGTCACATCACAGTTTTACATTTTTAAGCTGCTTTTTAAACTATAATGTGTATGACAAATGCTGTATTAACTGGAATACCAATCCATTAGGCACTACTCAACTTTTCTTGTTTGGTTAAGCACTGAGTAGGCACCATGAGATTTAGCAGCATGTACTTTGTATACAAGCAAAAACAAAATATAAGAATCCTTGAAAACATGAAAAAGAGAAAACACCTACTGGGTATTCACAAATCTGATACTGTATATAAATACAAATACGGTACAAATAAAGACATGCACTAACAGCCAGCATCTGCTTCCGGAAGGGGAAGTCAGTTCACACATCACCCTAGGTTATGGTTAAACGGGTTACCTTCCATGAACAGAGTAATAGTACATGCTTGCCTAGTTGCTTCTGCTTCTCTCTTCCCCTGGGGCAAGCAGAAGTAACAAGCCATGAAGTCTGACATCCAAACCAGGACATAACAACAAGGCAGCCAAGAACAAACCATGATCATGGTTTGCTACACAGGCATAAAACACAATGCTGGTGTTCGGACGTTAATGACAAGCCAAAAGTCTTGGCTTGTTGCTCTTGTTTGCACTAGAGATGGAGCACAGGGGGTGTGATGGAGCAGCATGCACTGGTACACTGCTCATTTAAAGTAAGTCATCAAACATGACTTATTGTGAGAAATGAAGTGAGCCAACTAACATTAAGACCACAGCGCCACCCGTGTCCTCTTAGGAAGGCTTATTTCAAAGGTATTTAAGTTTAAACTAAATCTAAAGGGCTGTGCTAAAGGGTAAATTCGAATTTCTCATTACAGCAAAGACATCCAACTCTAGATTTGGAAAGCTTCTCCACTCCTTTACACTTGAGTAATCATGGCCACACCCAATAACCCAAGCAGTGTTCCTCCCTACTCCTTTCTACTGGGGATTCCAAGATAAACAATGTGAGTGACACCATAGTAGATTGAGATTAGTCAAGTGTGATGAATAAATCAGTTGCTCCACCTGTTTAAAAACACTTGTAGGCCATCCTTTATTGAAAGGATTTCAGCGTAGTGTACGACATATGCCTATCAGAACACAATGCAACATGACAATAACCTAAAAGTGGCATGACACTCTTAATACAGGCATCCCCAAACTTCGGCCCTCCAGATGTTTTGGACTACAATTCCTATCATCCCTGACCACTGGTCCTCTTAGCTAGGGATCATGGGAGTTGTAGGCCAAAACATCTGGAACGCCGCAGTTTGGGGATGCCTGCTCTAATATATGTCCTCTCAGAAGTTAAGACTCACTGAGTTCAACAGAACTTACAGGTATGTGTGCATAAGACTGCAGCCTCAGTTTTGAAAAGTCGCACAAGAAGTCTGCCACAAATTTAAGCGATGAATCTCCTTTGCACCAAGACCTTCTGGCAGACTAATAACTGCAGAGAGCAATCAGAACTTAAATATAACAAACACTTTATATATGGCTTGAAATAGCGTTTCTAATAAAACTAGTATGAAACCATTTGGTCTGTAGATGACTCATTTCCACAGATATGCTGTGCAGACACCAGCCAGCAGTTCCCCAGTTCTTTTCCTTCTTTAACGGGGAACTATGACAAATCCTATTTTACTATTTGTGGAAGGTGTGTTTGTGGGCAAATGCGATTTATTTTTGAATGGCTCAGTCATGTATTCCAAATGGGTAGCAACGCATAAACTTCTATTTTATTTATTATTTATTTGATTTATTATTTATTTGATTTGCGTGTGTTTAAACTGTATTTTTGTTATTGGATTGTTGTGGTTTTATGTTGCACAGTCCTTGGGAAATTTATATCGAACGATTCTATAAAAGGCTCTGATTAAGAAATAAAATAACACAAATAGAAAAAAGGCAAAAGATATTAATGCTATGTAAACAAAGAATCTTGGGGTAATTTAAAAACAAGGACAGTTCTGGTGCAATGCTGCCAGTGATATTTACAGTAAAGGACTAGCAGTTCGAAAGCACGTCAAAGTGCAAGTAGATAAATAGGTACCACTCCAAGCGGGAAGGTAAATGGTGTTTCCGTGTGCTGCTCTGGTTCGCCAGAAGCGGCTTTGTCATGCTGGCCACATGACCTGGAAGCTGTATGCTGGCTCCCTCGGCCAATAACGTGAGATGAGCGTTGCAACCCCAGAGTCGGTCACGACTGGACCTAATGGTCAGGGGTCCCTTTACCTTTACTAGGGCAATTAAGGAGTTCAGACATTTCTAATATTAGTATTGATGGCAAAGGGAAGCAATCTTATGCTATGCACTGTTCTACTAACATACATAGGCAAACATTAGCTGACCATTCAATATATATCTCCATATTTTTATATAGAAAACCACCCAAAATGCAGCTCCCTGTGAAGGGCAATTAATAAGTAGCAGACAATTGCTTCACAGCCAATACTGCACACCAGTGAAAACTGATACGCATTTTAAAAGGTTACTATGCAAGTAAATTCCAGAACAATTCCACCCATAATAGATTTTACAAGTAAGGGCAACTGGCTGCATGTGCCAACAAAAAGGGTGAGATTTTCACAAGCAAAGCAAGTTTCATGGAGACAAATTCCATAAACGTACATACAGAAAATGATCCCACATAAACAAAAACGCTAATAAACTTTGTTGATTTGTTCAGGAGCAGGCCGATCATAATATCCACCAGGTTTCCTTGAGAAATAAGGCCTGTTTTGTTTCTTAAAGAGAGCTTCAGGTGGCCTTAAAGGAACAAATTCTTTCATCATATAAAGGAAACATTCCTGCATTCCAGAACTGGCACCCCCACTGTAGTATGGGCATTGCCAGGGTAATGGCCAGAGCATGGAACTCAGATCAGGAGAAACAGGTTCAAATCCTCACTCAGTCACACTACTCACTGTACAACCCTGGGCTTGTCACAAATTCCTCAGCCTATCCTACATCAGAGGGTTGCTGTGTGAATGAAATGGAGGAAACTGTACGTGTACTGCTCTGACCTCCTTGGCGAAAGTTGAGGACAACAAGAGAGACCGCAGGCACACAACTTCCTTCCCTTTCCAAAGTCTAAACTTGTAAATGCAGATGCACAGAGTCTCATTCCTTACTACCGAGTACCACAACTGCCCCAATGCTGGTGGCAACGTTATAAAATCCAGTCTTGTACCTGGACAACCCCAACCGAGAGCAGGCGCACTTTTCAATGCATTCCTGGAATTCAAGAGCCTCCCAAAGCAAGCATTCCTCTATCTCTGCCCACACACTGCCTTTATAATAGAGCATAAATCTGAAATTAAAACAAGGAACATGGAAACCATTCTTATTACAGGATGACCACCTTTC
Organism: Zootoca vivipara; assembly: GCF_965207765.1. Lineage (NCBI taxonomy): Eukaryota > Metazoa > Chordata > Lepidosauria > Squamata > Lacertidae > Zootoca > Zootoca vivipara. Next base: position 62,936,543 of record NC_142589.1, on the reverse strand, counting down.
TCAAAGGTATCAATGTTCATGCCACACTGACACTTTAAGGTCACAAATACATAGCTCACTACCCCAAGACCTCCAGCCATGCCTACAACATTTGTCATACACTTTGTAGCTTTAAAAACCAGTACTTCTTAATCCTAGGGCCCAATTTAGGCTCCACCCCCACATAAACCACACAGACGTCCTAATCTACCATGATCCTACCAAGAGTCCTACAATTGAAATGACAAAATCCACAGCTGGGCAATACCTTTATTGGGACTAACCAAACATATTGGTCTTAAAAAAGAATTTGCCCAACTTTAGCTTTTGCATTTGGTTCCCCTCCCCTTACAGACCAACACAGCTATCTTTGCCTTTAATGACTATGACAGTCTCCATCTCTTTGCAGACTTGCTTCGTACTTTGTCTCCTGCACCAACACCCTCACATTCAATATGGTCAGAAGCCTGTCCCACCTGCATTCAAAGTCCTCATTATTCCCTTTCCTGCCCCTATTGTCTTTGCCTAGCTTTGTCCTACCTTCCACCATCATAAACACAAAACACCCTGCCCTTTTTCCAGTTCCAGGGTACCCACATCCTTCCTATCATATGACACATTTAACTGTAACACCTCACTCATAAACGGTCTCCCCCATCACTTGCAACTGATGAACCCCTAAGGAAGAAATGATAGGAAATCCAATCCCAAAACAAGCTTACCAGACAAGTGGAAAGAGATGGAGGAAGGCATGCATTACTTTAGGACAAACCCAAGAACCTGCCATAAGCTAAAAGGGCTGTGTTGCAGAGCACACAAATGGGTACATTCATACCTATGCTCCCAGGAGAGCAGTAATTTTCTGCAGCAGCAGAACTTTCCCCTTCTGTATTGTTTGCACTGCCAACTCAGTATGCCCCAAGAGCAGATAAAAAGCAACTTTACATTTTAATATACAGTAACAGCATTTCCTATACTAGGTGTGTAGGCATCCTTCAGCCCTGCAGATGTTGAACTGTAACTCCCATCAGACCCAGGAAACATAGACAATGGCCAGGGATGTTGGGGAGCTGTAGTTCAGCAACATTTGGCAGGACAAAAGTTTCCTACACCTGCCCTGTACGGGTGGTAGTATAATAATAATAATAATAATAATAATAATAATAATAATAATAATATCTACCCCACCCATCTGGATGGGTTTCCCCAGCCACTCTGGGCAGCTTTCAACAGAACATTAAAAACAGAACAAAACTTCAAACATTAAAAACTTCCCTAAACAGGGTTGCCTTCAGATGTCTTCTAAAAGTCAGACCATTGTTTATTTCCTTGGCACCTGATGGGAGGGCACTCCACAGGGCGGGCGCCACTACCGAGAAGGCCCACTGCCTGGCTCCCTGTAACCTCACTTCTCGCAGTGAGGGAACCGCCAGAAGGCCCTCGGAGCTGGACCTCAGTGTCCAGGCTGAACAATGGAGGTGGAGACGCTCCTTCAGGTATACTGGATTAAGGCCATTGATGTACATTACAGAAGCAAAATGCTTTGCTATGTTACATTGGGCAGGTGGCAATAAATTCACGCTGCAATCCAAAACATATTGATCAGGAAAGAGGCCCTACTGGGCACAACTATTATTGTTATATTGTGATTTATTTCATTTTTATCCCACCCTTCCTTCAAGAAGCTCAGGATATATGATTTCTCTCCCTTTTTACTTAGACAACATTCCTAGTATCAGGTAGGTTAGGCTAAGAGATGGCAACAGGAACAGGATTACTCGGTGAGCATCCGGACTGAATGAGGATTTGGACCTCAGTCGCAGTTTGACACTCTAATCCAGGCTTTCTCAACCTTGGGTCCCCAGATATCGTTGGACTACAACTCCTATCATTCCTAGCTAGCAGGCCCACTGGTCAGGAATGATGGGAGTTAGTCCAACATCTGGAGACCCATGGTTGAGAAAAGCTGCTCTAACCACTACATCACATTGGTTCTTACAATGGAACTTACTTTTGCTTAAGGACATACAGTTTTGCCCTCTTAAAAATTATCACTTGCTTCAGCTGCAAAGTACTCCACTTGATACTACCCGGTATCTGTACCTCCAACTCCTCCACCTAGTTAAGTGCTGTGAGACTTCATGGTAGAAAGAGTGCTTTGCTTCAGAATTTATCAAGAGAGCACGCTATTGCAGTTTAGAAGTGTGTGTGTGTACCATCTTGTACGCTCGGTAGTACAAAAACCATCTTAGACCAACACAATCAAGACCAACGTTTCTCATTTTCGAAGGAATCCTCTCACCCCACCCAACCGGTGGGTGATGCAGCCCTTATTAAAAGCAGAACCCAACTAAACTTTCAAACATTTCCTTATTTCCTCCTCCCTCTTACTCCTGTGATTCGTAACCCACTCTGGAAACCCCCTTAACTTGTCCTTCTTTCTTTTGGCCTAAGGGATGAATAAAAACCACTTCGATCAGTAGAAGTTACACCAGTGGCTCGTAGTGAAGGGGGAAACAACTTCTCCTACAAAAAGATGGGCCTACTTAAGAAGGGCGTTGACGAAGAAGGTAGAGGGGACGAGACACACACCCAAAGCAGGAGGAGGTACCCATCCCAGCCCGCTTCCTACACCAGGGGCAGAGGACCCTCTATAAAGTTGAACTACAACTCCCATCAGCCCCAGCAAGTGCAGCCGAGGCTAAGGGATGCCGGGAGTTGTAGACCGGTGGTACCTGGAGGGCCGCGGATCCCCCACCCACCTTTGCCCAACAGCTTCCTGTTCAGAGAGCCCGAAGACCCCCCCCCCGCCCCTCCGCCGCTCCTCGGTCTCTCCCGTGTCAGCCTCTTCCCACACAGCGAAGGCAAAATAAACTGCCCCATCCCATAATAACCGCTCCTGCCCATGCCCTCCAGGGGAAACACGGAAAAGGCCAGCGTCTCGCCCTCCCGCCGCCACGAAACGAGGCTTACCCGCCCACGGACGCCTTCTCCGCGCCTCCCTCTGAACTCCTCAGCACCGAAGCGGGCCGTCCCGGCCAGCCGCCATTCCACAGCTTTTCCTCTCCCCCGCCCCGCCTCAGCCTGCCCTGACTGAAGGTGGCCCCGCCTGCTCCGCCGCCGGTCCGCGCCCCCATTGGCCGGCCGATGTCTTCCCGCCCCAATGCCATTGGCCGGGCCTTGCTGTCAGTCACTGGATAACCTTACGCGATTTGCGTACCCACCCAGATTTCTTAAATGACCACACCCAAACCGAGCCTCCTCTTTGATTTTTTTTTATAAGAGAACAACGCGGGGCGTACCATAATGCCGAGGCGGGATGGGGGGGCGTTAAAGTGGTAGGTCGGGGAGGTGAAGCACGTTTAGGAGCGAATGCCAATGGATTGAGAAGGGAAAGTTACAGCTTGTTATCGGTTGCTGGTTGTTTTTTTTAAGAGAAGGTATTTCTTTGTTGATAAATTCGCGTCAGTTTTTTCAGCAGGGAACGGACCTCCTCGTGGTTTCGCCCGCCCTCTCGTTCCTTCGCCCGGGCGGGGTCGACTACTGCTCTGCTCTTCGGACTTAAAAGGAGGGCGCCCCCTGGCGCGTTAGGGGTATTACTGCAAGAAAGGGAAAGGGGCGGGGTTGCTTTTTGAGACTCCGGAGACGGAAAGGAGCGGCGAGAGGCGGGGTGGCGCTCGCTCGGGACTTCTCTTTCAGTGGAACCTGCGGTCAATCCAGTCCTTCTGAGGGAGGATCTTACCTGCATATGACCCACGTACTTTCAGACGTCTCTTCCGGCGGTCTCTCCATTCATGAAACACAAAACAGGGTGGCCAGATGCAAAAGGGGGCAAGGCTCCTGGAACTTTTAAAATTATATAGAATTCCAAAGAGCTGTTGGAGAAGGTACAGGAGCCCAACCCTGGTTTGCATCTGGCTACTCTAAACACTAACCTTATTTTTTATTTTTAAAAACCTGCTTCCTTTTGCTATTTCTCTCTCCACCCCCCTCTCCCGACCCAATTGTGGTCTGTCTGTCTCTCTCTGGTGGCTCCTTGTGCGGAATTACCCTGTCTTCAGATGTTGATTGATTGGTTTCGTTTCCAAGCATAAAAATCAGTCCGCTGCATATGTAAGGACTCCATCGTCTAGCGTGGCAGAGCCTGCACTTTGGAACTCCCTGCCTTTGGAGATCAAGCAAGAGGTGTCTTCCCTGGACTCTCTTCTGCGCCTGTTTAAAACATTCCTGTTTGGGCAAGCCTACCCAGATGCTTAGAAAGTCAAGTTAATTTCAATCTTTTTCCCCCTTTTTTTAAAAAAAGTATTTTGTATCTTTTAAAATAGGGCTGTGCATCTTTCTTGATTTATACTGTTTTATCTTTTTGTAAACCTCTGAGGTTTCTACAATCAAGCAGTGTTTAACTTTTATTAAATATATAGATCAATACACTATAGATAAATAATAAAATCTATTCAGAATTAAAACACACAATAACTACTGTATTCCATCAAAACATTAAAACACACATGTTTAAAATACTAGTGGCTACTGCCCAGGCATCAACTGCACATACAGTACCCCATTCCTCTTTCCCCACACTTGACCAGCCCCTCCTCCTTCCCTTTACACCTCACCTTTCCCCCAAAGCTCAACCCAGCCCTTCCTGTCCCAAGTCCCATAACCCTTTAAAGGAGGGACGAGACACTTCACACAGCTTGCTAAAACTGCATGAAGGGCCTCTTTGCCCCCACCCTGGCCACCATGATAAACCTCTGTTGGTGGCCATATGAACTGTAGAGCATTGCAACACTGTGTTTTAATGTATTCAGTGGTACCTCTAGTTACAAACTTAATTCGTTCCAGAGGTCTGTTCTTAACCTGAAACTGTTCTTAACTAGAGGCGTGCTTTCGCTAATGGGGCCTCTTGCAGCCGCTGCACCGCTAGCACACGATTTTCGTTCTCATCCTGGGGCAAAGTTCTCAACTTGAAGTAACTGTCCCAGGTTAGCGGAGTTTGTAACCTGAAGCGTTTGTAACTGTTCCTGTATAGGAAGATACAATTAAACAAGCCATAACAACTGAATAGCTAAAAAAACAATTACCGTACTTTTCTGTGTATAAGACTATTTTTTTACTCGAAAAATTATGTTCAAAATCTGGGTTTGTCTTATACACGGATAGTGCAGAGTGGGGAGTCCCCAAATCAAGTTCCCCAATACATGATACATTAAGGGTATCATATAGGCGGAAAAATATGGTAAGACAGATGGATCAAAAAGTTCCAGGTTCACCAGGCCTCTTTATCCTGCTTAAATAAATTATTAAAACCCATCCTTTCTCATTTACATTTCTTTCTTAATGTTCTACTCAACTTTTTTGTTTTCAATTGGTTGGATGATTATTGCATTGTTTTAACCGTGTTTGTGTGTGCACGCTACATTTAAGCAAGAGTGGGAAAGCCTTTTCTGCCAGGGGGCCACATTCCCTTCTGTGCAATTTTCTATGGGCCACATGTCTGTGATGGCCAGGGCCAGAAGCAAAGCAGGTGCAGCAATGAATGCAAGATTTGGTGTCTAGTAGGCTAGCTTCTGTACACACTCACACCCCACTCTCCGTTCTCCATCCCAGCAAGCAAGAGGCAATATCAAAATTCAAGGACACATTGCAAGCCAGTCCATAACACTCAAGGAAGATGCAAAGCAGGGCCTGAGAGGGGGTGCAGACTTGGAAGAGCCTTGAGGTCCAGTTAAAGAGACTTGGAGGATTACATTTGGTCTCCCCAAGCCTGAGATTCCCCTTGGATTCTTCCAAATGTTATTAACTGGGGAAATGGCACATATGCCTCACCAGTGCCTCATGATACAGGTGACATCATTATTGTTGCACACCACCCCAATCTCTGAGCGGTGTGAGATTCCAAGCACTTACCTGGGATTCGTGTTTCCTTCTGGAATGAGGCACAGTGGAGACTATGGTGTCTTTATGATAGCTGGCTTATTTACTACGGAGGGGTTCACAGCACCCCAAAAGGGTCTTTCTTCCCCCATAACTGCATCCTTTTATTCAAATGGACTCTCCAGTTCGTTGCTTTTCTTCTAACTCCCATCACTCTGATGTCAATTCTGGCTTTGTCCTAGCCATCCACAAGTTTGCTTTTCTCACACAGAGCCCTTTTCCTTTGTTGCCTTAATGGCCCATCACCCAGGAATATAGCCTGACTTATAATTTCACACTTTCTGGATCCAGGGGTTAGAAGGGTCTCGACACGCAGCCTCCCCTCTCCCCCGCACAAACTCATACCGTTATTATATCACTTGCTTTGATATGTCTCACCTGTATGTGTAAAAACTTGCAAGTATGGCTAAAACCCATAAAGTTGTACAGCTGGCAACCGTTTTGTGTGTGTCCAATTGGCATGTGATCACCGACTTGCAGGTCCTTTTGGACCCAGAAGTGGGCACAATGTGGGTACGGCATAACAGGTTGGGGTGCGCTTATGCAAGCTCTTCTATTGGGGGGGCAGGAAGGGAACCCCTATACGAAATAGTTCTCACCTGTATCTTTCAAACATGATTAATTGGGTCTGAATTTTCAAAGAGTTTTCGATTTCTTTCAGTAAACAAAGAAGTGGCAGTGGAGGTCAGGAAGGAAAAAGGAGTGCTAGTTGTGCAGGCCATAGAGGCAACAATGCCTAGGAATAAAGGTGTGCATATTTTCAAACATACCTTCAGCTTCATGAAGACCAGAAGCTTGGTGACTTTTCTTAAAAAAACAAAAAAACAGAGCATCTTGGAAACACAAGATCACGTGTCACACACAATCCCACATTCACAAAAGCATGGGGAACAAACAGCCTTCACATAATCAGGGCTGCCCTCTCCCCCAGCACACAGTTGTTTTCCTCAGCAAATAAGTTTGCTGAAGTCTGCAGCTGAGGGAAGGAGTCTTTCTGCTGCATTTAAGCCTCACCAAGAATCTGATCTGAGATTAGGAGACGTGGGCCGCTAAAGAGCTGGAACACAGGTGTTTTCAAGAGACAAACTGCAGGTGTAGGTGCTTGAATCAACTTTGGGAAAGATTAAAAAGCCACATGTAATACCCTGCACCTTGGCAATCTTGAAGGTTTCCAATCACCTGCTACTCACACAATTGACCCCCTCTCTACAAATATGCACACTTTGGAGACATCATTTCTATTTTTGTACATTTCTGACTGATTTGGGCACCAATTGCTGCTAATTTCAACATAAAAGACTTAGATCCCTAAATGATTTTTAGCAGGTCTTCCCTTTCCAAAGTTGCCTCCCCACTCGCAGCAGTGCCACCAGGGCATGACTGGGCGGCAAGAGCCCATGAACCCAGGCTGCAGAATGGATGGGAGGCCCCCAAACACAGCAGCTTCATCACCTATATTTTGAAGCCCGTGGAGTAATACACATTGCAGTTGAAAGAGGCAGGAGCATTAGGGTCCCTAGAGCCCATGGGATCCCCTCCCCTGTCACATACACACACACCCCACAAACAGTAGCCTTGAAAGAAATATTCTACTGTAGCTAAAGATGAGGGAAGAAATTCAACTGGTCCTCAATTAAAGGTGAAGCTGGCTAATTTGAGCTTTCCAAAACATCACGAGAACCAAAACACAGTGATTTTCAAAACTTAAGCGTCTCTGAATTTTGCAAAGCAGTTCTTTAGGCAAACAACCTTGGTGAAAATGAAAGCATGCATAAAAATGCAAACAACATTGAAAATAGCACACAAAAATGCTTTATATTAGGGGAAATTGCTTGCAAAAATGTGTGCCATAGTCAAAACTGCATTAAAAATGTGTTTATTAGGAGAAAGGCATACTAAGATGCTGATGAATTTTCATGAGAGTATTTTTTTAAGGGGGGGAACAAAACAAAGTATTGCAGAAGCAAATTTAAGTTGGGAAAAGTCAGAAACTTGAGAAAATCAAAATGGACAGATCTGCCCACCCCCAGTAGCCAATACAGTAGTTGACATTGCTCAAAGTGCTTGATTGCATAGAGGATAGAGAGGGGTGTGTGGAGAAGCTAGTCTTCTCTACAAAGGTAGCATTTACATTTCTTGCTCCACCCACATTTCCCTATCTACCCACCACCACTGGCAAGTTCCCTGAAAGGCTGCCTGGAAGAGAATGTGGCCCTTGGGCTGAAAAAGGTTCCCCCCCCAGCCTCAACCATCAGCCCTCCACCCACGGCCACTGACCACGCTCGTTCCATGTATGGCTCTTTCTCGGTTGCCCTGCTCTCTTTAGGGTTCATTTGCCCTAATTTTGCTTTGCAGGTTTGGAAACCTTGAGATTTTCCCCAAGCCTGTTAATTTCTCCCTCTTATGCACGGATTACCATTATTTATTAAATTGCTTTTGTCACAGCAGCTCAAAGCAAACTTAAAATATTCTAAGCAAAAGCAAACACACACAGGCATACATTTAAACCAGCATTTTTAAAAAAAATCTAAAAGACAATTCTGTGTGTGTGTGAGAAGGTAAAAGTCAAAGGCCGGATGAAAAAGGCAGCTAAAGATATGTAACAATAGTGCCAGATGAGCCTTCCTAGGGAATCATTCCACAAGCGGGGAGCCTACACTTCAACTGTGGTACTAACTCTTATTTACCTGAAGGGGGTGAGAGGCTGGGAGTAGACACCATGCATTTAAAGCACATGGCCAGAAGTCTGTACATGCGCGTATCTGGAGCACCGTAGGAACATGCTTTTGTCAATAAAGAGGGATACAATCTATTTCAGAGAAACAGACCAAACAGGAAAGGAGGAGGAGGAGTGTTATATGTCAGGGATGTGTATACCTGTGAAGAGATCCAGGATTTAAAACTTCAAAGCCAAATTGAGAGTATCTGGGTCAAAATTAAGGGAGAGAAAAATAACAGTGATCTCATTGTGGGAGTTTACTATAGATCCCCAAGCCAAACTGAGGACACAGATGATACCTTCCTGGAACAGATGACCAAGCATTCAAAAGGAAGTGAGATAGTGGTAATGGGGGATTTCAACTATCCTGATATTTGTTGAATGTCAAACTCAGCCAAGAGCATAAGGTCGAACAGATTCCTCACTGGCCTTGCAGACACTTTCATTGTCCAGAAAGTGGGAGAAGCAACAAGAGGATCAGCCATTTTAGATCTGGTCCTAACCAATAGTGATGACTTGGTTAGTTGGGTAGAAGTGGCAGGATCATTAGTTGGGAGTGAGCATGCACTTCTGGAGTTTATTATTCAGCGTAAAGGAACAACTAAGCATACTAAGACTCAAATCCTAGACTTTAAGAAAGCCGACTTCAGAAAACTTAGGGAAACGCTGGGTGAGATCTCATGGACAGAAATACTAAAAGGGAAGGGAGTTCATGATGGTTGGGGGTTTGTAATAATAATAATAATAATAATAATAATAATAATAATAATAATAATAATTTATTATTTATACCCCACCCATCTGGCTGGGTTTCCCCAGCCACTCTGGGCAGCTTACAACAGAAAAATGAAATAAAATAATCTATTAAACATTAAAAGCCTCCCTAAACAGGGCTGCCTTCAGATGTCTTCTAAAAATCTGGTAGCTGTTTTTTTCTTTCACATCTGATGGGAGGGCATTCCACAGGGCGGGCGCCACCACCGAGAAGGCCCTCTGCCTGGTTCCCTGCAACTTGGCTTCTCACAACGAGGGAACCGCCAGAAGGCCCTCGGTACTGGACCTCAGTGTCCGGGCAGAATGATGGGGGTGGAGACCGCTCCTTCAGGGAGATATTAAAAGCACAACTTCAGGCAATACCAATGAGACGGAAACATGGAAGGTGCCTAAAGATGCCAGGGTGGCTATCTAAAGAACTTTTAACTGAGTTAAGATTTAAAAGGGAAATGTACAAAAAATGAAAAAAACATCAGAGAGGAATTCAAACATATAGCCAGCACGTGTAGAGACAAAGTCAGAAAAGCTAAAGCACAGAATGAACTCAGGCTTGCTAGAGAGGTTAAAAGCAACAAAAAGGCCTTTTATGGGTATGTCCGTAGCAAAAGGAAAAACAAGGAAACAGTGGGGTCACTCAGAGGAGAAGATGGTGAAATGCGAACAGGGGACAGAGAAAGGGCAGAACTCCTCAATGCCTTTTTTTGCCTCAGTCTTCTCCAAAAAAGAAAACAATGCCCGACCTGAAGAATATGGAGCAGATGATTCAGCAGGGGAAACACAGCCCAAAATAAGTAAGGAGGTAATACACGAATACTTGGCTAGTTTAGATGTATTCAAGTCTCCAGGGCCAGATGAACTACACCCAAGAGTATTAAAAGAACTGGCAGAGGTTATTTCAGAACCACTGGCAATAATCTTTGAAAATTCCTGGAGAACAGGCGAAGTTCCAGCAGACTGGAGGAGGGCAAATGTTGTCCCTATTTTCAAAAAGGGGAAAAGAGAGGACCCAAACAATTACTGCCCAGTCAGCCTGACATCAATACCAGGAAAGATTCTACAGCAGATCATTAAGCAAATGGTCTGTGAGCACCTAGAAAGAAACGCTGTGATCACTAAAAGTCAGCATGGGTTTCTGAAAAATAAGTCATGTCAGACTAATCTGATCTCATTTTTTGACAGAATTACAAGCCTAGTAGAAGCAGGGAATGCTGTAGATATAGCCTATCTTGATTTCAGCAAGGCCTTTGACAAGGTGCCCCATGATATTCTTGTAAAGAAGCTGGTAAAATGCGTGCTAGACAATGCTACCATTCCGTGGATTTTTAACTGGCTGGCTGACCGAACCCAAAGGGTGCTCATCAATGGCTCCTCCTCACCCTGGAGAGTAGTGACTAGTGGGGTGCCACAGGGTTCTGTCTTGGGCCCAGTCTTATTCAACATCTTTATCAATGACTTGGATGATGGGCTTGAGGGCATCCTGAGCAAGTTTGCAGACGACACCAAATTGGGAGGGGTGGCTAATACACCAGAGGACAGGATCACGCTTCAAAATGACCTTAACAGATTAGACAACTGGGCCAAAGCAAACAAAATGAATTTTAACAAGGAGAAATGTAAAGTACTACCCTTGGGGGGAAAAAAAATGAAAGGATGGGAGACACCTGGCTTGAGAGCAGTACCTGTGAAAAGGATCTAGGAGTCTTGGAAGACCACACACTTGACATGAGTCAACAGTGTGATGCAGCAGCTAAAAAAGCCAATGCAATTCTGGGCTGCATCAATAGGAGTATAGCATCTAGATCAGGCATCCCCAAATTGTGGCCCTCCAGATGTTTTGGCCTACAACTCCCATGATCCCTAGTTAACAGGACCAGTGGTCAGGGATGATGGGAATTGTAGCCCAAAACATCTGGAGGGCCGAAGTTTGGGGATGCCTGATCTAGATCAAGGGAAGTAATAATACCACTGTATTCTGCTCTGGTCAGACCTCACCTGGAGTACTGTGTCCAGTTCTGGGCACCACAGTTCAAGAAGGATACTGACAAGCTGGAACGTGTCCAGAGGAGGGCAACCAAAATGGTCAAAGGCCTTATGAGGAACGGCTTAGGGAGCTGGGTATGTTTAGCCTGGAGAAGAGAAGGTTAAGGTGTGATATGATAGCCATGTTCAAATATATAAAAGGATGTCATATAGAGGAGAGAGAAAGGTTGTTTTCTGCTGCTCCAGAGAAGTGGACACAGAGCAATGGATTCAAACTACAAGAAAGAAGATTCCACCTAAACATTAGAAAGAACTTCCTGACAGTAAGAGCTGTTCGGCAGTGGAATTTGCTACCAAGGAGTGTGGTGGAGTCTCCTTCTTTGGAGGTCTTTAAGCAGAGGCTTGACAGGTATATGTCAAGAATGCTTTGATGATGTTTCCTGCTTGGCAGGGAGTTGGACTGGATGGCCCTAGTGGTCTCTTCCAATTCTATGATTCTATGAACTTTCAGACATGCACCTTCCTTGTCTGCGGGTGCCTAGGATAGGCTGGACTCCTCCACTCCTGGGCCTGCAGTTTGCTTTTTAGAGCAGCACTGGAAAACCTGTGGCTCTCCCGATGTTGAGAGACATAAGAAAAGCCAGCGGGATCAGGCCAATGCGCCATCTAGTTCTCTCAGTGCCACAATGGCCCATTCTGTTCTCTCAGTGGCCAACCAGATGCAAGCGGGAGCCGAGCACAAGAACTCCTCTTTCCCCTCCTATGGTTTCCAGCAACTAGTATTCAGAAGCATGACTGCCTGTGACTGGGCAGGTAGAGCATAGCCATCATGGCTAGTAGCCATCAATAGGCTTATCCTCCATGAATTTGTCTAATCCTCTTTGAAAGCCATCCAATTTGGTGGGCATTACTGCCTCCTGCGGGAGCGAATTCCATAGTGGGTCCTTTCTTTTATCTGACCCGAATCTTCCAACATTCAGCTTCATTGAATGTCCACTAGTTATCGTGCTATGGAAGGAGGAGGAGGAGGAGGAGGAGGAGGAGGAGGAGGAGGAGGAGGAGGAGGAGGAGGAGGAGGAGGAGGAGGAGGAGGAGGAGGAGGAGAAGAAGAAGAAGAAGAAGAAGAAGAAGAAGAAGAAGAAGAAGAAGAAGAAGAAGAAGAAGAAGAAGAAGAAGAAGAAGAAGAAGAAGATCTCTATGCACGTTCTCCAGGCCAAGTCTAGTTTTATACACCTCTCTCGTGTCCTCTCTTATTCGCCTTTTTCTCTAAACTAAAAAGGCAAAATGTTATTGGACTCCAGCTCCCATCAGCCCCAGTCACTAAGGTCAATGGTCAGGGATTTCTGAATCTGGAGATGGTAGTGGTCTGGCCCCCACAAACCTATAACGCTATAATGTGGACACCATTAAGTCGTCTGTTCCTCCGCAGTGGTGTGACAGTGTGGCATCCTAAAAGATTCAAGAACCAAATACTTAGGGGAAAGTGGAGGAACTGGATATGGGTTTCCGTTTTTGGCAGAAAACCCACATTTGGCACCCCATCTTGCTCCACCTTTCTGGGACGATACAATACCTCTTGGGTATTATGCCAACAGCAATTGTTTCGTTAAAGTGCATTCTCCCCCCCCCCACCCCCCGCTAATTTCACAGCAGAAGTAGTGGTGGAGAAACTAAAGTCATGGAAAGGTCACCAAATAACGATTTAGCTTTTGCTGCTTCAACACACACAACAACGTTTATGTAGCGACTCCGATCTTTGCCTCCCCTGATCCTTAGCAGAGCCATACATCTAAATAAATCAGCAGGACAGCAAGCTTAGATTGGTTTATATTGGTAGATTACCCACCAGCTAAAAGATGCAATCATATCCACTGACCTGGAGGAAAGTCCCATTGAACTATATGGGATTTGCCTCCAAATAAATGTGCATAGGATCGCACTGCACAATGATAATTGGGATGGGCACGTTTTAATTGGGCTCTGAATTAAATGAACACCTGTAGGGCAATTTTGATGTATATAAAATACACATTCCTGTAATGATTTATTTAATTTACTGCACATTTAATTTAAAAGGTTCTTTGTCTTTCAGCAAAAGGATCTTACAATCAGGAATGAATCATTAAACAATTAAAGATGGCCCTTCTACCTAATAATGAATATCAAGTTTTGTTTATTTAGTGCTGGGGTGGGGAACCTGTGCCTCTCCAAATGTTGCTATATAGCTCCCGTCATACCTGACCATTGACCATGTTGACTGGGGTTGATGGGAGTTGGAGTCTAACAACATCTGGTTCCTGGGTCCTGAATTATGGGTTAGATTCAGCCTTCTTCACCCTGGTCCCCTCCAGACATCCTGGATGACAATTCCTATCGTGCTGTCTGGGGCAGATGGGAGCTATAGTCTAAAACATCTGGAGGGCACAGTCATTGACTGGCTGGATGCAGAGGGAGGCACCAGCTGTGAAACCCTCAAGGGAAGAAGGCTCTGAGCCAGGGAATTGGTGATGGGGTGATGATGAATGGTCAGAGTGAGAAGAGGGAGCAGACTGGGAAGAGGAAATGTCAGAAGCTGAAAAGGTAACAGGGTTTAGTGAGCAGGAAGACTCTGTGGCAGACAGCAGTCCAGAACCAGAGGCAGAAGGGGAGGCTAGAGAGGAGGGGGCCAAGAGACAGAGATGAGGCAGGATGCTGAAGAAGCCAGTGGGTTTCCCCCTCCTACTGCAACTAGCTCCCTTCCTCCTTGGTCTCCCAGAACCAGAAGAGGTATGAAGAGGGTAGAGCAATGACAGACGAGCCAGTGAAGTCTTAGTTTGCCTGGGGTAAGCACCTGGGAGAAGAGGAGACTTAGGGAACTGTGGGGAGGCAGGAACCCTTAGTCCTTACAACTGCCTCATTGGAGCAAGATCTATTGAGAAGAGTTGCTGTGCTCACTAGGCCTGGCCTCCTGAACTGTTTGTTTCTTTGAATAAAGAGTTAACTTTACTGACACTGTGTGAGTTATTGCTGACCTTCTCCTGGTAGGCACCAAGTTGAGGAAGTCTTGGTTAGATGGTCAGCAGGACTGTCGAGACAGTTCAAATCCCCACTCTGCTATAAAGCTCATGTGGCAACCTTGGGCCAGGCACTCTCAACTCAACCTACACCTACCTCAGGTGTGGGGAACCTTTAGTTCTCCAGCTGTGGCTGAACTAAACTCCCAGCAGCCCCACCAAACACGGCCAATAGCGAGGCATGATGGGAATCATAGCTCAGCAATATCTGGACGGACAAATGTCCCCCACACCTGCCCTACCACAGAGAGTTGGTTGAGGATACAGTGGGTGGGAATCCTGTAAACTGCCCTGATCTACTTCTAGGAAAATAACAAGAACAGCAATCCTTGGTATATTAAATATTAAAGTTATCCCCTACTTTTTTCAAAGAGGAAGCTCAATTTGAGGGCACGGCAAGATGCAAACCTACGGAGCTGAACTGATATGTCAGTTGAAAATAAACACCAACCAACTTGATGGTACCATCATCAGCCAATATCCCCAAATAAAATGACGATAATGCTGCTGATGGTCGCAGAAGAGCCATGAGGGTGGCACGCCTCACCACTGCAGGAAGGCTCTGTGTTGTTTTAATTCTGTCATGCTTAGCTTGGGGGGGGGGAGGAGCAGAAGCCCCCATGTGCTCTGTTCTCTCCCCTGCTCCTTGCCTTTCAGCCTGCTCTACCCTGCTGCGTTTCCCTTCCCGACAGGGACCCACGCCAACGCTGATGGAGGGCAGTTCTAGGAACGCCGCTGCTGCCATGATCCTGCTGACATTTGCTAATCAGCTTTAACCTTAGATCTACACATGCACTGTCTGGCTTGCTGTCTTGTCTCCATGGAGACACACAGCAACCTTTGCTCACAAGCTAATGGTACCTCTGAAAGCACACACACACACACACACACACACACAAAGCCACCACCAAAAAACAAAACCCGCTCTCTCCCTCCTTCCCATCAGAGCCAGGTGGATAAGGGGCACTTTGCCCAATAGGAGGAGCAGGGGACAAGAACCACTTCTGGCTGCATACGCGGTATACATTTAAAGCACAGTCCCTTCCCGTAAAAAAGAATCCTGTAGTTTGTTCAAGGCATTGAAAATCGTAGCACTGTGGAGGTAAACTACAGTTCCCATGACTCTTTATTTGTCGGGGGGGGGGTGCTTTAAATACTCTGTGTGTGGTCTAATTCTTTCCATACCTTTATTCTTCTGGAAAGGGGTGTCACTGTTGGCACGTTTTGTTTTATCTTAAAGGAACAGAATTGCACAGGGAAGAAGCTAGGCGTTCTTAAACTGCAGTGGTACATCAGGTTACAGACGCTTCAGGTTACAGACTCTGCTAACCCAGAAATAGTACCTCGGGTTAAGAACTTTGCTTCAGGATGAGAACAGAAATCGCGTGGCAGCGGGAGCAGGAGGCCCCATTAGCTAAAGTTGTACCTCAGGTTAAGAACAATTTCAGGTTAAGAACGGCCCTCCAGAACAAATTAAGTTCTTAACCCGAGGTACCACTGTACATCATGCTGGTTCAAAATCTCCTACTCATTTGGACTCAGTTCACTTTATTATAAAAAAAAAACAACCAACACTGTTGCTAGCTTATAAAGCCTGGTGTGCCATAGAAATGAGAGCCTTTTCTTGAATGGGTAACTGAAAGCTCAAGCCATAAAATGAGGCTGCTGGCACTAGAGGAGGAAGAGGAGTGGGAGGGGAGTGCACTGCCTCCCTGCCCCCGCTGGGCGCCCTGCCCCCACAAGCAGCACACCCTGCCCCCAGGATGCATGCCAGCCCCGCTCCCACCTGCTCTCCGCCCCCCGGTGCCGGAGCATGAAGCTCCACCACTGGCTGCTGGTTCAGGCCAATGGCCCATCTAGTCCGCATCCTGTTCTCACAGGGGAGGGAAGTCCATGGGAGAAATTTAGCAGCCTGCTGGATGAGAGGCAGAGTTCTCTTTCCTCTGCTAGCCCCTAGCAGGCTTGCCATCTTTGCAGTCTAGTAACCTTGGTGGGTTTTATAAAGCTGCTCTAAGCCACATAGGGACCCAGGTGGCGCTGTGGTTAAACCACTGAGCCTAGGGCTTGCTGATCAGAAGGTTGGCGGTTCGAGTCCCTGTGACGGGGTGAGCTCCTGTTGCTTGGTCCCAGCTCCTGCCAACCTAGCAGTTCGAAAGCACGTCAAATGCAAGTAGATAAATAGGAACCACTACAGCGGGAAGGTAAACGGCGTTTCCATGTGCTGCTATGGTTTCCAGAAGCGGCTTTGTCATGCTGGCCACATGACCTGGAAGCTATACGCCGGCTCCCTCGGCCAATAATGTGAGATGAGCGCGCAACCCCAGAGTCGGTCACGACTGGACCTAATGGTCAGGGGTCCCTTTACCTTTTCTAAGCCACATACCCCCGTTATGCGAACACAGCTGTTGACAAGGATTCTGTGCCTTCTCTCCTACCAAAAAGACTCACCCTCCGCAGGTTTACTTGGAAGTATATTCCACTGAGTGCCTAGGACTGCAGGGCCAGACCATTACATTTTGCTGGATGAGGAGGAGATGCACAGCACCTTAGGCTATGCATGTTATTTTGGCACCTTTCCCTAGCAGTAAAAATGAAACAAAACTCCGTAATGATGCATTGGATAAATAACAATCTGCTGCCTTTTCATGATACCCAAAATCACCTGACTGGTGCAACCCCCTACCTCTGGCTAATGGTAGGATGAGCTCGAAGATGTTTTTGTTCACATCCACACCTTAAGCACATGGTTTCCTCCAAATAATCCTGGGAACTGTAGTTTGCCCTTCACAGAGCTACCAGAATGCTTAGCAAGCACAGGTTCCCAGGATTCTTTGGGTGAAGTGATGTGCTTTAAATAGATGGTCTGCATGCAGGGACTTTTGTTCATATTTACACTGAATATTTAAAGCGCATTTAAGCCACATGCTGTCCCCCAAACAATTCTGGGAACTGTAGTTTACTCTTCAGTTCCAGCACTTAAACAACAGTTCCTAGGATTCTAGGGTGGAGGGGAATGTAATTTGCTAAGGAGCCTGAGCCAAAATAAAATTTGAGGAACTCCAAGCAAATATGCTGTTGGGAGGGGAAAGAATCCAAATCTTATTCAGAATGGTTCTGGTCTTATCAAGTAGAAATGCTTTCTTATCATAACTTCGGTGAGGGGTGGTGGTAAAAGAGGAGATAAGGGAGTAGGAGGTAAAGAATTTCAATCCCAGGGAGGGTTAAAAGCACCTCCCTTTCCCATAAGTGCCTTACTCTCCCTTGTCTTCCCTCTCAAAATTAATGCGGGGAAAGATGCCCATTACCTGCTACCAGATAATGACTACGATTAGGTGGATCTCTGCCACCAGCCAAGATCTGAAGGATTTGCTCAGGGCTCCAGCAGAGGCTGCCACTGCAAAAACAAGAGCCATAAAAGTGTAAATAAAAGACTTTGGAAGACAGCTCTGGCCGCCTGGAAAGGGCACAAGCTGAAAGAGCTTTGATTATCTTCTGCAGCAGGGCTCTGTGTTTGAGCATCTGGGTTGAAAGAAAGACACAGACACAAGCCAACCTTGCTTTTTATCCCAGATCTGAATGAGAACCATTTTGTGGGGTGGGTAGTAATAATAGATGGAACACCTGCGTGGTAATTAATAAAAGAATTGGCTGGATCCCTAGATCCAAAACATGGGGCTAAACACACTCTCCAGCAAATGAGAGGGGGGGCCCCCAGCCTTCTTCTTCTTCCTTCTTCTTTGGCGATCACTCGTAGCCGAGTAAGATTGTTTTCCATAAACACGGTTTTAACAATGGGTCCGTAAGTGACTGTTGAGGCCAATTCTGGATCCACACGTCCTTCCACAGTGGGGACATTGGTTTCCAGGTGGGAGTTGATCACGGTGTGGATTTGCCAAGTGTGCCTTCCTCTTAGCACGTTTCTCCCTTGCATCCTGAGATCGAGTTTCTTCAAAGCCCATGACACCTTTGGTAAAGGCTGTTCTCCAACTGGAGCGCTCGCAGGCCAGTGTTTCCCAGTTGTCAGTGTTTATACTACATTTTTAAAGATTTGCCTTGAGACAGTCTTTAAACTTCTTTTGTTGACCACCAGCATTACGCTTTCCATTTTAAAGTTCGGAATAGAGTAGTTGCTTGGAAGACACCCACAGGAAGGTCACTGTTTCCTTCTCCTTCAATTTTTACACATTTACTCTCAATCTGCCTTCCATGCTCCAAGTCATGGATCTCTTCACAACCAGGTTATACTCCTCAGTTCCTACGTTCCAGTCATGAGTCTTAGCCCCCCAAGATTCAGTTGTGTATTAGGTTGTATTTGCCATTGGGTATTGAGAGACAAGTAAAACCATGAATCATTCCCTCCGAGTGCTTTCTTCTTGCAGTTTTCTGACCTTTAGCAGGATTCTGTAGCACCTCCTCAGTTTCCTGTTGTCATGGAATGGCTGGATGCAGACTCCAACATGTCATGGAGGGGGTCCCTGGAGATGGAAGTTAATTGGGAAAGGGGGGAGAAAGAGGGCAACCCCCTTCTCTCAAGTGACTATACTCTATTTTGCAGTCAGCTCCTGCTGGGATTAAGCTTGCAGAAGCTGCATACACACTCTTCTATACTATGGAAGTTTCAAGCCCACCACCTGGAGGAGCCTAGACAAAGCTGGAGACTTTAGCTTTCCCAGCCCGACCTGGAGATACCAAGGATTACACCTGGGATCATCTGCCTTCAAACAGATTCTCTACCAGCATCTGTAAGAACACAAGAGCAGCCCTGCCTCCTGCCCCAAATCCTAGAGAGCTGCTGCTAGCGTCAAAAATAGCGAATCAGATGCACCAATAGTCTGGCTTGAGAGAAGGTAGCTTCCTCTGTTCCAGCCTGGTCCATGGACTACCTAATGTGCAACAGGAGATTCAGTGTCTTACATTTAGTGGCCCAGGGGTCTCCATGGCTGGCAATCCCCAGACCGGGAGATTTACCTTCTGGTGGTCCTGCTCCTAACAGAACAGGATGTAGCTGTTTAGGAAGTCGCTCTCTGTCGTGGCACTGCGTTTTCATCTGTTTGTGGGGAGTCTGCCAAAGCTGTGCACTTATTTGGTGACGAGCTGTCCCATTTTCAAGCCTTCTCTCCCCACACTGTCCATGGGCAAGCAAAGAAAAAACAGACAACAGAGCCCTTTCCAAGGGTGTCAACTTATGCTGGGCTAAAAGAGCAACAAGAGGAGATGGACAGGGAAATAAGTTGTGTTAACTTACATGCAGAGAGGCGAATTTAGACAGTTACCCCAATTCAAACAGAAACACAACGCATCTCACCATAGTGAGAAAGACTGTGACCAGGTGCACGGTGTGCCTTGCTCAGTCTAATGCCCAGGTGCTCTCTGTTGAAGGGTGATATCAAGCCTTCCTCATTCTCCCTTCTCAGGGCTTCAAATTTTGTGCTCTGTAAAGTGAAGCACATGAACACCCCAGGTTCATTTCATATGCATCCTCTCCATTTCCCTCTTAAGTAGGGAATTTTTGGGGCTGCAGTTCTCTTTCCCTTTCTCCCACTCCGGCCTGCGTGTTGCCCCACCTGCCTGAAGCGGCTTCCCTCTCCAAGGCAGGCCAATGCTGTTGGGATGCCTGAGGATTCTGATGGAAATGGGAGCGAAATTTATCAATGTTGGCTTATTTGCCCCATGTTCGGAATGGAAACCAAGCAATCAGTGTTTGCTGTTTACGTCACTCCGCAAATGATGCATACAAATGATGTGGAATAATCATAATGCAACGATAACATAATTGCGTAAAATTTCGCCATAGCCAACAGTGAGACAAGTAACATAGCTTTTGTTGGAAACTGAACTGCAGTGGAACACAAGCAGTGTTGCAGGCGATAGAGGATGGAATTGAAAGTGATGCCTTCTGACATTCCTAGGTGGCAGATCCTAGGGCACCACAAAAGGAAATTGCCAATCGTTTTGTTGATTGTTATCACAATGGGGAGATGTTCTCCTTCAAGCACCAATATATCATGGGTGCTTCACCTAGTTATGCAGAATATGGAATTCTGGCAGAGCTTTTCTTACCTTTGCAGCACAGGTGTGATAAACTACGCCCTGTCAAAATTCCTTCTCCTGCGCAACTATTAAAGGGACAGGATCTCCATCCTGAATTGTATCTAGTGGCCCCTTTCCTCCTACGGCTGTTGGGTCCAAGCCCATTTAGCTGTCTGAATCAGTCAATGAATGGATTAACTGTTGCTGAAAATGCAGCATGTTTAGTTGACCAAATAAAAAATTAAAAAATCTTTATTCGGCTGACAGCCCAGAAAACTTTGCAGCTTGCAAAAGGGTAAGAGGGGGGTCGCTGCAGAGTGAGAAGAAAAGGGAAACCGGAGCAAGATAAATCCATTTTCAGTGGGTGAATGCAGCCTCTCACTGGGAACCTCTCTCACACATGCTGGGGGTTGAGGAGGGGCTCTCTGCGGGATTTGTCATCCCCTCCTAATGAGGAGATGGATCCCATGCAGTAGCAGGAGTATTAAAATAGTGCTTGTCTGTTCCAGCTGGACCCTGGATCTCCTGGGTCTGGGACACCACACTGGGGATCAGCAGCTCCTTTCAGTCTCCATGGGGGATGTGATAAGAACCACCATCAAGGGGGTGCAGGAGAGTTGTTGATTGCACAAGAGTTTATTGGGCGCACTTGGGAAAGTGTCCAAGGGAAGAGTTTGTTACTTAATTGATTAAATACCAATATTTAGAATCTATACTACATACTGTACATAAAACCAGCAGCATACACAACCACTAGATTCCCAACATATAGTCATATAATGTTCCTATTAGTGTCTATGGGGCCAATGTTATCCAGTACCTTGCTATATCCCCAAAATGTGAAAGTGCTCCCTTTTCCCATGAATGAATTCTCAGGCGGTCTTCCTCCTCTGACACTTGCTGTATTCATTAAGTTGATGAAGCGCTCGATTTCCCACACTTCAATAATCCATTTTTCCAAAGCTGGTGTTCCCATTCCCTGCAACCCCCCAGTTGTAACAAACGGTTATTCTAGGAGAAGCCGAAAAAGTTTGGACTGATTTTTTTTAATCTTGTACCAACACTAGTTCTTTCATATAGTCAAAGAAGATAATTAAAAGGTCCGTTGGTGGTATATATGCTATTATTATTTCATTTCCTCTTACTGTATTTTATAAACTGCTTTGAGGTGGCTTTTTTAAGAAAAAGAAAACAATCAAATAGTACTGTATATAAGTTTCATGAAATAGATAAATAAATAAATTTGAGGGAGGCATGAAGCAAGGGAAATTGTGTTGCACGATCGTAAATCCTTGCACAAGGGCAATGGGTTCATTGCCCACTACATCAACCTGTGGCTTCTTGCAAAGAGGCAGGTTGAACGCATGACAAAAGCACAAGCCTTCTTACTTTCAAACCAGTCCAGGGAGGTGGTCCTGGTGGTCAACTTCCTCCTCCTTACTCTCAGCGCTGGCCTTGAAGAACTCACCAGGGAGGAGGATGGGGACCAAAGATGAATTAGTTGGCTCTGCTTGCAATTGGCTCAATGTTCTGTTGGCCGCCCTACCAGTCCTAAAGGGCACCAGCCACCACCGCTGCTGATTAAGATAAAAATAATTAGCCAGAAGTTAAGTTCCCAAACATTTCTATGGTTTTCTGTCAACTGAGATAAGGGGGCCGAATTGGACCCCCTAAGCTGAAAGGGTTTCGACCCCAGTAGGGAGTCCGTAACCTCCGGAGAGAGAGAAAGCCAAATTTGGTAGCTCTTTCCGGTAGAAAAATGACAGAGACCAGACCAAGAGTTTCAAAAGCAAGGCGGCTTGCCTGATTGTTTAATTTCCAAACAAAATAAAAAACTGTTGTAACAGGGCTGTTTTAAGCATATCTGGCGCCCTGGCGCCGTGGTGCGAAGATCCCTCCGGCGCGCCCCCCACCCCGTTTCCCAGCGCGGCTGTCTGGCGGCCCGGCACCCTGCTGCATTGCGCGACCCAGCCTTGCCTTAGGGCCGGCCCTGAGGGTGTTTCACACAGGAGACAAGAAGGACCCAGAACAAAGGTGTGCTTGCCTTATATAGACATTTAAAATTGCCCACCCTCCAGTCCAAGGCCACCCCCAGAAGCATCATACGTACATCACAGAAGGGGTGTAGCACAAAACCACCACCCCAGACACTCATACCTGCATCACAGAAAAGGGTGGTCTACAACAAAAATCTGAGTACCTTGTTTATCTCCTGTCTGGCAGTTTTACCTGTTAATGGTCATTTGACTGGATTACCTGGAGAGCCTAGCCAGTCTTTTGTAATGATAAATACTTAGTTCCTGAGCCAGGTCACGGTTCACACCCTATTCATATCTTAAAATGTCCCTTAAGACAGGATTTGTGAACACAGAGACAATGGGGAGATTTTTCCATTTCCTCCCTCCTTTCAGAGAAACATTTTTGGGAGAGTCAAAATGGTTTCAGGACTTTTTTGTACTGTTTTCAGTCATTGGTATATATATTTATGTACGTGCTTGCCTTGTATATTTATGAACATTTATTATATATCTAAGACCTTAAAATTCTTATAACACAACCTAACACAAATAAAAGATTAAATGCTGAGACCCCAAGGTTATAATAATAACTAGTTGGGCTGGAGTGTGGACCCATCGCAGATGGCCAACCGTGCCAACTTTGACAGTCAGTGCCAGACACGCTTCTCTGGGCAGAGACTTCCAAAGAGAGGGTGTTATAAGAATTTTGAGGTCATATCTATATATATATAATAATTGTTCATAAAACATGTACATGAATGTACAGAAACATGTCTGAAGCAGCACAGGAAAACAGGCCTGACTGACACCATTTTGACTCTCTCTGACCAGGTGTTCCTCTGCAAGGAAGAAGTGGGGTGGGGGGAACCTTCTCATTGTCTCAGGAATTAAAGTGATAATCCCTGGCATCCTGATACCTGACTGCCAGACAAAAGGGTGTGATTAACTTGGCTGGGAAACAGGGAAATGTACATATCTCTCAATTTTGTTGATTAGGTTTTGGGGGGCAGGGGGCAGGGTCCAGACTGCTCAGATTACTGCCACCAGACCTCCCCTTTCATGATGTACCTATGATGAATCTAGGGAGGGGGGTCTTGGGCTACACCCCTTCTGTGACATATGGATGATGCTTCTGGGGGGTGGGCTGAAACCAATTTCAAATTTCTTTTTAAGGGCAAGACATCTTTGTTTGGGGTTCCTTCCTTGTTCTCCTGTGTGAGAGGAAGGACCCTGTTGCAACAGCAAAAATAAAAGTGCCTTGCTTCGTAAGTCCTGGTTTGGTCTCTGTTATTTGGTGGGCAGGAGACGCTTAAATTCGTCTGCTTGCCTGGATCCTTGAGCTCTCCCTGGGTCAAGATCCATTTCTCTGGGTTCATAGGAACCAGCTTAAATTTTTACAACAATTTGGCGACCACTTCGGGGACCCAGTTTTGCCTTGAGCTCCGGGTTCACTGAGGAAGGGGAGCCCAGCGCGCCCTTGCCTCTTTTGCAGGGGGGTAAACCAACCTCAGGACCCGAGGCACTTGGTAGTAATTGAGAGTCCAAGCGGGACCCCCAGGACGAAGCAACGTTTAAAGGGACAAGGCTGTTTTTTTTTAGGAACCAGTTGGAAGCTGGAGACAACGGGATTCGACTGAAAGGATCGGTCGTGAGTATTAAAAGGGGACACCTTGGGTGAGCTAAGAACCACAGCAACTAAAAATCTATTTCTCCACTTGGACTATCCTTTTCTACTCTCCTCTTTGGACCTTAGTTGCAGCAAGGCTGCCAGGCACAGTTACAGAGTAGAACTGAGGTCCCGGGCAACAGTCTTTACGTTAAACGCAGAGCTTAGAAAGACTGTCCCAGCTCCCTTCTGCCAAACTGAGCAGAAGTCTGAGCAAACTGTCGCTTTTCTACCAATCTGGGAATCTGGCTATCCCAGCTCTGTTTCCTATTCCTCTGCTCTTAATCTTCGGGTGAAGCCGCCCCTAGACACCCCCGATCCCCACCGGGAAGTGACGGGGTTGTTCTAGATCGCAAGGTCACCCGTTCTTTTCAAAAAACCTTCCTTCCAAGGCTAACCACCCGGCATTGCGTGGGCAAGCGTCCAGGGCAGGTAGTCTTTCTATTAGATTGTAAGAGGCAGGAAGTTGCTGTGGAACCCTCAGGCAATTGATGACCAGTGGGAGGGTTCCAATAGGGTTTTAGCTGCACCAGGCCGCCTAGTAGTTAGTGCACGCGAACGGCAGGCAGGAACACCACTAGGACGTGGGGGTGAGTCATAGACTCGGGAAGTTAAGAGTGTCCCGGAACAGGGTCGGGGACCCAGAACTGCAGTATAAAAAGGCTTAAGTAAAATGGGTGCAACCCACTCTAAGGAATTCCTTTCCCAGACTCCCAACCGAGGCAAAGCACAACTGAGGCTTGGCTCCGGTAAGGACTTTGAGGATGAAAGTCCACTCCAATTCGTTCTCTTAAATTGGCACGAAATCCCCGGGGCGGACAAGCTTGAAGGGAACCAATTGCAAAAACTTTGTAAGAAAAAAAACACTGGGTCCGCTTTACTATGGACCACCCAGATGAGGGGAAATGGCTACCAGGAGGTTCCTTTAACATACAGTGAATCTCCGCTTTAAAATTAACCCTGGTGAACTCTGAATGAGAAAAGTTTTGTGAGGAATCCTACAAAGTATGTTATGGTATAAAATTATATATGTTTGCATGTTACATGTTGTCTGTGTTGTCTGTGAAGTGTATGTGCGTCTGATCCTTGTGTCTGCTATAGTTCATTGTTCCCCTTAAAGTAAATGAGAGATATAATCCAGGTTTAGGAAATTAGGGGTTTGTGTAAAATTTGGCCATGACACCCACAGACTGCCTTTTTTAAAGCATGCATAGTTTAAAATAATATAATAATAAGGCAAGCTTGCTTAAATAATCTTATGTAAGGGCTTGATCAACCCAAAAACAATGGCAAATATTTAAAAGAGTGGAGGTAGTGTGTAAAGGTTTGTTTTAAAGAGGCTGTAGAAGGCCATTTTTTCCTCTCCAAAAGTAAAAAGAGGGGGCAGGATGAAGGAAAATAAGAGTAGTAAGTTTGAAAATGCTTGCTCAATGCTTTGAAAATATTTTGAAACTTGAAAATGTTCACTTCATGAGGTGTGCAAATGTTTGTTATTGAGAGAGGCTCTAAAAGGGAGTCTTCCTCCAAGTGACTAGAGGAATATTGACTAAAGGAAAATTGAACAGCTATTCCTATAAAGGTGAATTGTTTGTCAAAAGTAGAGCTTCCTTAGCCAGGAATTGTCTATCTGAGTCTAGTTTTAACTTCAATTGTGTTGGGCTCCTGATATCACCTCTTAAGGAAAAAAACTCATCTGCTAAAGGGTTCTATATAAAGTTGGTATTTTCATTCAAATCTTGTGAATCCTGTATCTTAGAGGGTTAGACTAAATGACCTCAGGGTCCCTTCTAACCCCCATTTTAGAGCTATGTGAAAGGCAATGTGTCTGATGTGGTGATGGGTTGAAATTCAGCCCAGCTCTGCTTTCTGGCAAGGAAAGATTATTGGTTTTCAGAGTTGGAACAAGAGTGTAATTGTTTTTTTTATGGAGTGATTATATAAGTTTTTATCACGTTGTCTATTAAGGTTTAAAGTTTAAGCACATATGAAAGTCTTGAACATTTCCCAATCTTTATCCAATCTTAAGGTTTGCTAAAGGCTTCTATATAACGTTGGTACTTTTAATCTTCCCCTTCCTTATTTTTCCCTTAGTACACACATGTGCTTCCGTGATAGGGCATAGCCTGTGTTTCCTTCCCAGTCAGGCGTCTGTACTCAAATGTATGTGTATCCTAAGGGCAGTGATAGTGTTGAGATCCCCATATTTCAGAAGGGGGGGACTAGATTACTCAAGATCCCTTCCAACCCTTTCCAAACTTAGAAAAAGGAGGGAGAGAAAATGTGTTTGTAAGCACTGAAAAGTGAGTTTAAACCCTGGTGGTATAGTGAAATGGCCTGAATTCAGTCAAGCATTACTCTTTGGTGGAGAAGGATGGAAAGATAGATTTTTAAAGTTTGGCATGAAGAGTTTGAGGTGCCATTCAGAAAGAGGTAGAGATGGTATATCATGCATTGAAAATGAATGTCTGGTGTTATTTTTTCCACCATATTGTCAGCTATTTTTTTTAACTGCAAAACTCCAGCCAACAGTTCAAGTAAATAAAGGGCCAGAAAATTTTGTCTGGAATTGGTAAGGCTGAAAATCAATGAGAATGCAAAGGATTTTATGAATTCTGGCTCTATGGCCATATTACCCATAGATAAAGGGGCAGAGAATTTAGTCTGCCATGGCTGTAATAAATTAATTAAAAACAAACAAACAAACGAAAACATTTGCAATTACGAATTCACCCCGAACCCTGTAGATAAAGGGGGCAAATCAAGATTTATTTTGCCTGGGGTATGAGGTGTTTATTTGGTGACTTCATTAGGACTTTAATCTGACCCAACTTTTATTGCAGCTTCCAAGTTAGTTTAAGGTTTATAAGCCTGCTTCTTAAGCAGCAAGAAACAAGAAACAATGTATCAAATTGTATTAGGACTCCAAACAAGGAAAAAGAATTTAAACTGGCTCTGAAAAAAAAACACACTGCTATGTTTCTATCTTTTGTTTGAAATCTAACCCTACTTTAAAATCTACTCTTTCCCCTTCCCTTCCTTTATTCAGATGGTAATGTTGTCAAGAGGTACAGCACTTAAAAAAAAAAAAAAGGGTATAATAGACTGCCGAATCATGAACTCTGTACATGCACAGAGGCTATGTCAGCTTGAAGAGGAAAATAGAGGAGAAAAAGGAGGTTTAAACTAAGGGGCGAAAAGGTTATAATCTGCTCATGAAATATTATTCAAATTTCTTAATGTAAAGCTTTGAACCACTGAGGGAAAACAACCTCATGTATGTTACTGGTCCATCAAAGTTAAATGGTTGCCAAGTTTCAAAATCTTAACATGCCAGATTCTTTCCACAGGTATAAATAGCAGAGTACTACTATAAGTCTGTCTCTTGAGTAGTTTATAAATTAATTAAGAGGTTCAAGGTTATGCTTTGCACATGAAACTTAAATTTAAATTTCCTTATGTAAAAATAAATAGATAAAGAACCATTGAGAACCATCAACTGTTTAGAAGCTGCCAATTCCAGTTCAACATGCAAAACTCTGTACATTTTAGGAACATTTCCTGACTGATTTTCACATGAAATAATTTTCCCTTTCCAGCAGAATACTGAGATTCAGGGTGTGGAGAAATTCTTTCAGAACCTTAATGCAAAATTATCTCCCAATGGGGGGGGGGGGGACACGCCACCTAAACAAGCCCCCTCCACACTTGGAAATTCATAGAAAATTGCTGTCTACCAGTTGACAGACTATGCAAACAAAAGGCTCCATTTCTTTCCTAGCAGGTACTCAGGATGGATACTTATCTCTCATTTGCATTTCACCCCGAAGCATTACCCTATGTTAATATAACCCTCCCTTTTCTAATGTAGCAATGATTGAGTGTTTTGCCAATTTTTTTCTTCCACAGCACAAAAAAAAAAAAAGAAAGAAAAAGTGAGGAGTGAGGAGATACAAACAGTAATTTCATTTCTCTTTGGCGCTTCTCTTTAGCTTATAAATAATCTGCTTCCATTTATTAAATCAGTTTTTCCATTATGTCTATGAAATTATTCTAACAATAACCAGGTATTGTTTTGTGACTGTATTTTGTCAGGTAGTCTTGCCTGAGTATTTCTTATTATGATGAATTTCAAAGCTTTTTCCGTTATTTTACCATTTTTCCATCTTAATTGGATATTTCACCTTCAGATCTTTAAGGTTCCTCTCCAATTTATAATGTCTTTGTATTATTTAATGATAATTCTTTTTTTAAAAAAATCTGATATCTTTGTGTCAAGTCCAATTTCATTTGAAAAATTGTTGTGTGAGTGGTAATCTAAATTTTATTGTTTTATTTTTGTATCTTTTTTTTGGTATTTCTACTTTTTCTTTCTGTACATACAAATGTAGCATCTAACTCATTCTTTCCTGTAAATAATAATAATAATATTAATCCCTTTCAAACAAGATACGTGAACCTCAAAGAGAATTCAGAACCACATAAGGAAAATGTTAATAACTTATCGATTGTGTCCTAATTAACAAAATTTTTGTCCTTTGTTTCCTCCACAGCCAAACTAGGTGAAGTAAATTAAACTGACTGAGCAGACAATAACAGCAGTAATTAAATATGAATGATAATATGAATAAAATGCTTAACTATGATCTTATATTCTTTGCAGCTTCCCAAGAAGAAATTTCTAGAATATTCTCCCCTTTCTTGACTTTATCATTATTATACTATTTATTATTATTATTTTTTAACTAATTATATCTTCAGGCCCCAACCCCCTGCAGGCCTATTTTCAAAAGGATGTTTTACAGGAAATCAAATTGACATTTTATCTCTTTGATCACAACCTAAGAAGGAGGACCTAGAAAGCTATAACGTTTCAGCAAGGTTTAGAAGTGCTGTTATAGAAGTACTGTTAACTTCCTCCCAGTGACTCGAAGGCAGACAAGAAAACCCCCTTGTTGGAGATACATGCAAAAGCAGCAAGAATTATCTCAAGTTCACCTGATTGCCTCAAGATATACAAGTGGCGTATAATTAATAATTTGAAGGTTTTGTGCATTATGTGTTATATAGGAACACTGAAATGTGTCAAATGACTTTGGGACAAAGGGGGAAAGTGAATTGCAAGGACATTCTCTCTCCTTGACCTCAAGACTCTGTGCCCTAGGATTTAAAAGCAGCCGGAATTGTCTCAAGATCATGATGGCCTCAAGACATACAACTGATATATGATTATGTTTTATGTTGTGTGATATTCGACAGAAACATTGAACTATGTCTGACAGTATGTTATTTCCACAAGGAGGGGGGGTGAACCAATTTTGTGTTTAATTGTTTTTTTATGTTTAATGTATAGTGTCCCAATGATTTTTTTTGTATTATTGTATGCCTTTTAAAGGATCAGGATATTGCATAGTCCAGTATTTAGATTAGATCAACTTATGACCATGTTTTCTTGTCCCACCTGGCACTCTGCAGTGTGCCAACCTTCTCTACACATTTTTTAAAATTGTTTTTACTCATTTTACCAAGAATAAGCCCCAAGATCCATGAAACACCAGATAAATGAAGGTATTTATGTCTTGATTTAACAGGAATGATCCCTTTTAGAGTTAAATTTGACTAATTTGGACATGTTTTATGGGGCTGTATAAATTCTAATTGGGTCAGTTCTAATTGGGCAAGTGTATCCAAGGTGCAAGTAGCTTTCTTCCTTTAAGAGCAACTGGGCAACTCCCTACAGTGCAAGGCCAGAGCCTATAATAAAGGCCCATAGGAAGCCCAAGGCAAAGGCATCTCTCTCATGACATGTCCAAACCTGTGGCAGCTATGGGGGGTGCCAGGCGACATGGTCAATATGAAAGCCCTAAGGGGATTCACCAGGGATTGTTGCTGTTGTGCCACGATGGAGGTGTGCAACCAGAGGAGAGCTAGCTTTTGACACCTGAAGAACACACAAAAGGGTAAACAAACAAACTGCACTTTCCAGTCAATATTGGTGGACCATCCTGTTAAATGAAATACGTAGACCATTTTTGAGAAATGCTTCTCCCAAAGTACTAAAACAACACATCTGGTTATTCTTTTGTGGGGCAACAATTTTTAAGAAAAATTATAGCCCCAAATGGGGAATTGTTATAAGAATTTTGAGGTCATATCTATATATATATAATAATTGTTCATAAAACATGTACATGAATGTACAGAAACATGTCTGAAGCAGCACAGGAAAACAGGCCTGACTGACACCATTTTGACTCTCTCTGACCAGGTGTTCCTCTGCAAGGAAGAAGTGGGGTGGGGGGAACCTTCTCATTGTCTCAGGAATTAAAGTGATAATCCCTGGCATCCTGATACCTGACTGCCAGACAAAAGGGTGTGATTAACTTGGCTGGGAAACAGGGAAATGTACATATCTCTCAATTTTGTTGATTAGGTTTTGGGGGGCAGGGGGCAGGGTCCAGACTGCTCAGATTACTGCCACCAGACCTCCCCTTTCATGATGTACCTATGATGAATCTAGGGAGGGGGGTCTTGGGCTACACCCCTTCTGTGACATATGGATGATGCTTCTGGGGGGTGGGCTGAAACCAATTTCAAATTTCTTTTTAAGGGCAAGACATCTTTGTTTGGGGTTCCTTCCTTGTTCTCCTGTGTGAGAGGAAGGACCCTGTTGCAACAGCAAAAATAAAAGTGCCTTGCTTCGTAAGTCCTGGTTTGGTCTCTGTTATTTGGTGGGCAGGAGACGCTTAAATTCGTCTGCTTGCCTGGATCCTTGAGCTCTCCCTGGGTCAAGATCCATTTCTCTGGGTTCATAGGAACCAGCTTAAATTTTTACAACAAGGGTTCAACAACTGGAGTGGTAGTGGAATCTGTCTCAACACAGAGGCAGCCTTATCCAAGTTATTTGACTCCTTCCAGCCTGTTATCACAACTCAAGAGCAAAAAGCACCCATGTTGTTGTTGTTTAGTCGTTTAGTCGTATCCGACTCTTTGTGACCCCATGGACCAGAGCACGCCAGGCACTCCTGTTTTCCACTGCCTCCTGCAGTTTGGTCAGACTCACGTTGGTGGCTTTGAGAAAGCACCCATGCCCCATGTTAAAAGCACATAGTGGGGGGGGATGTACTCACTGTCAATACAACAACTAGAGATTACTTCCTCCTTCTTGCCCCAACACCCTAGACAGGAGCATTTTTTCAGAAACACTGGACTTGTCCCTACTAGAGCAAAACATAGATTTGCACCAGCCTTTCTCACCATTAAAGTATGTCCATGTGACGTCCTTGCCGCCTCAGCATTGCCCCAGATATTTTCCCCTTTAAATGCAGAGTTTTTCAATCCTGGCCATTTCAAACTTTCTAAGGATTGGGAAAAAACCCACATATAAAGGGGAAACTGGTCTGGGATATTTCTGGCATGGGGGAGACATCATGTGGACACCCTCACATCAATTGGGAAACAAGCATGTGCAAATCCACATTTTGCTCTGGTATGGACAAGCCAGGTGTCAGACTTGAGCTACTTAGAATCGCCTTTTCCAGAGCAAGGTCAAACTGACTGAGGGAGGGCTTGTTTTTTTTACAGATTTCATCAGGTGTTACCTGCTTTTCCTTTGTTTAAACGGCATTATTAGCTATGTTTGTTGTGGATTATTATTTCCCCACCCAATAAGGCCCCCGAGATAGGCAAAGTATTTAAACAAACAACCTAGAAGAAAAATGAATAGATACAAATCGGTATATCTCAGTTAACAGGGTGAGCCTATAGACATATCTACACAAATGTATGTCCCATGGAGCTAAACAGGACTCCCTCGCAGACAAGAGGGTCCAGTAGCCAGCATCTTCAGGTATGGCTGGATATGTCTCCTGCCTGAAATGCTGCTGCCAGTCTGTGTAAACAATATGGAGCTACATAGACCAAGGGTATAACACAGCTTCCTCAGCAAACAGCAGACAAAAATCACTCCGCTTGGGGCTGCAAAGTCCTATTGCTTCCTTGTTTCGAAAACCCACACCTGCCTTTACCTGTTTTTTCAGTGATGTCACCAGTACCAATGCAAAAAAACAAAACGAAAACATTTATCTAAGGAAGGGAAGCTTCGCAATTAAAATCTGGTGTTTAAAAGGACCTCTTTCTATTTCAGTAAACTGCTTCTGTGTCTCTGGTAGTTTCTCCTTTCTCTTGCCTGGAGCCCAGGCTGCCCAGGGACAAAGCAGAATGTTTTCGTGTGCGCATTGTTGACAAGCCTTCAGCTTTCTGCTCTGGCCAAACAAGTGGAAGGAAAAGTCAGGTGAGAGAAAAAAAGAGGCAACTAGGGAATTGAAGGAACAGAAGCCGGATTGGGGGGGGGGGGCGCATCGGCTGTTTTGCGTTCAGTCATCCTCTCTCCCTCTCTGTTGGGTTGCATGTGGGCGTTTTAGCATTTCCTCTCTCCGTGATGCCGCCGCCCCCCTCCACCCCGCCGCAATCTCATGCCTTCCAGGTCTGGCTCTCTGGCTGGTGATTGGCTGCTAAGCCTGGCAAGGCAGGCTGTGTCCTACCTACAGGGTGCAGATGTATGTAAGCGCTCGAGAGACTGGCTGTCAATAGCCCAGGGCTGCCGGACCACATCTTGCTGGGGTTTTCTAAGGTCACCGAGGAAAAACAAGAATAACCCAGGACTCCTCCAGACTTTATGGAGCATTCATCCTGGTTTGCTTGCACAAAATCTGTGCGGTGTCTGGTCTTTCTTAAGCAGTTTGTTCTTATTTTTTTAAATGGGGAGGTTATAGTAATACAACAGGCACCCGTCCAGTTATCAAGGGGCTGCGAGCTATGCGGACCCTCTATGTTCAGAAGCAGCCTACTCCCGAGTAGGAGATGCCGGGAGCCAAAGGAGCAAAGGGTTGTTGCCTTCATACCCCACTTGCGAGCTTCACAGAAGCACCTGACAGTCACTGTCCCTACTGGAAACAGAACACTGGTCTAGATTGGGTAACCAACATGGTGCCCTCCAAATGTTGCTATACTACAACTCCCATCATCTCTGACCACTGGTCCAGAGGCTGATGAGAGCTGGAGACCCACAGCATCTGGAGGGCAACTCTGGTCCAGTTTTGTGAGTCCGCCTCTCCTTGCATCCTAGCTTTCTTGCCCAAACTAACTGCATACCCTCCAACATTTCCAAAATAGGGACGTCCTATTCCATAATAATACAAAATTTACTTTTTATACCCCACCCGTCTGACCGGGTTGCCCCAGACTTCTGGGTGGCTTCCAATATATATATAAACACAACATTTAAAAACTTCCCTATGCAGGGCTGCCTTCAGATGGTTTGGGGGTCAGATAACTCCATACCCTCCAACAGTTATCCAGTGAAAATAGGGACGCCCTAAGGAAAAGCGGGACATTCCAGGATGACATCAGAAACCGCGATGGCTTCTGTAAATCCAGGACTGTCCCTGCGAAACAGGGACACTTGGAAGGTCTGTAAATGACAGTGTGGGAAGGGCCCCGACTAATGAGAGCAGGGACAGACAGCCTCATCTGCAGTTTACTGAAGGACCTTTGCTAGCACAGGCCGGAGGATTTCCCTCGGGCGACATGAAAGCCTGCTGCTCCCGCAGCATGCAAGGGCCTGAAAGAGAGGTTGCTGGCCCTGATCGGTATGATCAGCAGTCCTCTAGCTGACACAGAGCAACATTTCTGCTGCTGCAGCCTTGGAAGCTCTCTGGCACGGCAGATCATTCATCACGGCAAGAGGGAAGTTGTAAGCACAAACAAACAAAATGGCCCCCAGTGGCAATCCTAGCCTAGGTGGAAAACACATTTCCACCTTCATGGCAGCCTAGTCCTGAACAAAACAAAATGGAGGAGGAGGAGGAGGAGGAGGAGGAGGAGGAGGAGGAGGAGGATCAGATCTGGTCTGGTATCACCACCAGAGAGTGTAATTGCTCCTCACTTGCAAAACTCATTTTGGGGAGTCGAGGGTCCAGAGCAAACGCCTCTGGCAGAATGAGGAACCAAGTGAAGCCGCAGTGCGCTTGTCCTAATTTCTCCTCTCTTGCACTTCACATTGCAGATGGCTCTCCCAGCCGGGTGAATCCCACAAGAGAATGATTTAATGTCTATGTGAGATGCAGCATTCCAACCAACGCAGCTATGCACAGCATAGAGACGCAAGGATATGAGGGGCAGCTTCACCTGTTGGTACGCTGCCTGTCACATGTTTGTTAAGAGAGCAGCAGTCCTTTCAAGAAAAGAAAGGAACAATGACAAGTTTTATGAACTTGATTTTTTATATATAAAAAACAACACCTTGGTCAGTGATTTCTCTCTAGAAGCATTTATCTGTTGTCTCTTTAAGACTCACCTGGGATATCCAGAACCAACGCAGAACCTACCACAAGTAACTGGAAGTCTGGCTCCATATATACATTCTCTTGGGTAATAGTAGAATACACTGCTATCCAAAAAAGGAAGACAAAATGCATCACCAAAAGAAGAGGACAAAAGGACAAGAGATCTACATAACATTTGCATGTGCTAATAGATGCAAATGTATACATCACTAGGATTTCGATAGAAATACTTCTCACCGTAGTGGGGATCCTGGGTGTCTGCTCAGCCTGCTGTCCTAGTGCTAATAATGGTTGATGGGCAACAGAAAATCCCCTCCTGCTCTCCCTTCTTAAGATCAGAGGAAGCACTCTTGTACCGAGCCAGACTACTGATCCATTGAGCTCAGTATTGTCCACACTGAGTGGCAGCAGCTCTCAAAGGTTTCAGGCAGGAAACTCTCAGGCTTACCTGAGACACTGCAGACTGAACCAAGCAGCTCTTTATCTTTAAACCAAACTTGAACCTGACACCCCTTCATAGGAACTGAGGAAGCTGCTTTGTACCAAGTCAGACCACTACACAATTTGGCCAGGGTTTCATGCAGGAATCTCTGCAAGCCCTACCTGAACTTGCCAGGGATTGAACCAGGGACCTTCTGCATGCAGACACCCTAATCAGTGAGCTATGTACCTTCCCCATAAAAGTAAGGATGCCTACAAATAGAAAAAGGTCCCTTAGCATCCCTTCAGATTAGAGGATTGGCCTCTGTAGCAAGACATGACGTTTGCAGCTGATGTAACAGCTGCCTGGCAAGCAGACAGACAAAGCCTGCACAAATTATGAGATCATAGAACTGCAGAGTTAGAAATGACCCAGGGGGTCATCTAGTCCAACCTCCTGCAATGCAGGCATCTCAACACACCTTCTCCCATCCAATTTGAAACCATACTGGACCCTGCTTAGCTTTGCAAATGGGCTAGCAGTTTTATTGCTGCACCCCTAGCAGGCCTCACCACAAATGCTTTTAGTAGGGCTATACCACTAGGGGAGGGGCTTCCCCTCCCATTTTGTGAGCATTTCACAAGGCTGATTTACAGCAAACTCCTTTGCAGGTTCACTCAGAAGTCAACCCCCGTCTTTTCAATGGGTCTTACTTCCAGTCAAGTATAACCACAGGATTGCAGTAGTTGCCTGATACGTTATTTTTCAGGAGAGAAAAGGGGCAACATTCTGCTGATTTTTTTGCTTTTGCATTGTTTTTAGACCACCAAGGAAGAATGATCAGAGCTCCAACCTGTAAAGAATAAAATGTCTTAAATAACCATAATGGCTCTATAACAATTCAAAGGAGCTTCAAATGCTCATGTGAAATGAGCAGTTGTGTTACCAGCTGCTGCACTATCTGCAGAGCGACCCAATAAAATCCTTGTTTGAGAGAAGCCAAGTGCAGCTTGGCGGTGGGGGTCATGTATTTCCCTTTGCTGGCAGGGACCAGAGTGTGCTTCTCTTCTGCTCTCCACTCCAAGGACAACTTATGGCTCGGTAGAAATGTAGAGAATTCCAACAAAAACAGAAAGAGGAGTGGAAATGGTCAATTCCCACTTATTTGCCTATGTCTGGAATGGAAATCAGTCCAGCAAATTTGATCGGCATTGGTTGCCGTTGCTGCTTTCACTCCACCAACAAGACATTAATTGATTGC
The DNA here is from genome assembly GCF_965207765.1 of Zootoca vivipara. Lineage (NCBI taxonomy): Eukaryota > Metazoa > Chordata > Lepidosauria > Squamata > Lacertidae > Zootoca > Zootoca vivipara. The sequence continues at coordinate 62,900,362 of NC_142589.1, read as the reverse complement.
CCCCCCCCTGTTTGCATTTAGTTTGTATTGAAATGGAGGTGGAATGAACTAATTTACGCACATTATGGGACAAAGAACATTTTGGGGGCAGAAGGCAAACTGTACTGGAATGGAAACGGTGCTGCTTGCGACAAAATTCAGGGAACAGGATAAGGTGCCTTCTTACAATCCTTTTGCTGGGTCACGCGGCACCCCTGGATAGCTGCCCTCACCACTGCATCACAACATTGCTCCAGGATTGGAACAGGCGGAAAAATCAGAGTCATCTTGTAGTATGATTTTTCATCCTATTTCTTATTACATCAGAACAGAACGTACTTGATCATAATTCGGTCTGCCTGAATAATGCCCCCCCTTTTGTTTTTACATCAGGGTTCTCCTTTAACCAAACGTTCCCTTCCTGAAAAGAAGGAAAATGGGAAGCAGGTGGGCCTGTCAGAGATGTCCTCCTAGCAGCACTGCTGAGTGAGCTGGGAGAGGAGAGCTAATAATTGCTCCGATTAGGCAGAATTCCCAGCAACAGAGGTTTCTTCTTTGCTGTCCCCCCACCGCCTTTCAGCGATAACCAAGAATAATATAATCCCCCTAATCCCTTCCCTTAGGAGATTGTGTTCCGCACACAAGGCAGGAAATGATGGACAGCTTCTGCCTCCACCGATAACTCCAGTAATTTGGGGCCCCGTGGAAAATAAATGCCTTGAGTTGCTCTTTTTTAACAATTTGCTCTCTCATGATCCCCATGGATGCAGGATCCCTTTGAACCCCCTCTCCCTACCTACACCTTTGCTAGCCTCCGCAGGGTGACATTCTGCAAGCTGATGTAAAAGCAGAGACAACCCCAGCCCACTCACCATTGCACCACATGTGAGATTCCCTTAGAGAAGGGGAACCTAAGGAGCAGCTTAGGACTGAATTAAGAAAGGTCACATCCACGCCATGCTTTTAAAGCACAGGACTGCCTCCCCCAAGAATCCTGGGAATTGTAGTTTACCCCTTTACAGAAACACACTTCCTGGGGGTCTGTAACAAACTACAGTTCCTAGGATTCTTGGGGGGAGCCATGTATTTTAATTGTATGAGCCTGGAGGTGACCAAAGTTTGATAAATATGATATCTGCTGGAGAGTGCAAGTATTAGGGCTTGCAACGGTTTAGATCAGAGCTATTTAGCAGCTCACATTTAGTGACTGTTTCTTGATCACCCAACCAGTTCTGCACTTCTCAGCATTCTGTCTAACCCTGAAATGACACTGGTGATTCAGGGCCAATTCATATGCACATGGCAGGAAGGTAACCAGATACAAAACAGGGCTCCTGCACCTCTAATCACTGTGCAGAAGAGAGAACTTCAGTTGATGTACGTAGCTTGTCATGCAAGAATTACCTGCTGAAATTTCCTCTTCCACACAACTATGAAAGGTGCAGAAGCCCCAGATTTCTACATTCCACATCACTATTAAAGGTGCACGAGCCCTTTCCTATTTTGCATCTGGCATCCAACGTGAAGGGAAGATGCCCTACGTTGGGGTTTGGGGAACCTTGGGCCCTCCAGTGGTTGCTGAACAACAACTCCCACCAGCCTCAGCAAGCTTCGCCAATAGCCAGGGATGGTGGAAGCTGTAGCTCAGAAATAGCTGCGGGGAGCAAAGGTTCCCCACATCTGCCACAGGTGCAGTGGAATGCACTGGGGATGTTTAGGGGCATAAATTCAGTGGGATGTCTTCCCAAGCTGTGTTGTGCATGCATCAGACACGCCTGCTTTTTCAAGTGTCAGATAAAAGCAATGTGTTTTCTTGGGGAATTACTGCCTGATCCTGTGCACGTATATTCCAGTGAGCGCTCAGAACTGCATCCTTAGAACAAGGACACACCAAGACATTTTGCAGGATGAGGAATTGATGCAGAGGCTAGACACTCTATTTTGGCACCTGACGCAGAACCCCCCCCCCCAAAGTACCTCTCCTTGACAGGAAACAAAAGCCAGCAATAACACATTAGACAAGTAGCCATTTGCTGCTGTTTTCATCCGTGGTGGATTTCTGGTTGGTGGGGCTCTGTGCACAACCCTTTTTAAGGACCCTATTAATGGCAACCTTGACATAAACAGGGATAGTTACAGGTAGGTAGCCGTGTTGGTCTGAGTCGAAACAAAATAAAAAATTTTCCTTCAGTAGCACCTTAAAGACCAACTAAGTTTTTATTTTGGTATGAGCTTTCGTGCATGCACACGAAAGCTCATACCAAAATAAAAACTTAGTTGGTCTTTAAGGTGCTACTGAAGGAATTTTTATAAACAGGGATATTTCCAAATTAAGGGTATATGAGGAGATCAATCAGGAAAAAGCGGGTATGGTGCCTCTGCACTGGGCTCCCCCCACTCCAACAGCTTGGGAACAATCTCTGTTATATGGAGTACAGGAAAGCATTGCCACATCCTCCCCTCCCCCTCATGTTCCAGCCTCTAAGGTAGCTGCCTGCTCCACATACAAGCAGAACCAAAACAAACACAGCAGCAAAAAGACAATTGCTGGATTCCCACATTTCGTCCTCCACCACCACCCTTTCCAAATATCCTCTCAAGCAGCTGCCTGCTATGTACCTGGCAGGCAACAAAATGAGCAACATGTGATTCTCATGCTTTCCACACCCCAGAAGAAGCTTTTTAAAAAGTAGCTGCTGCCTAGTGCTCCATGTGACTGACAGGCAGCAAAACAAAATGAATCCTGCACCTCTAATGAATCGAGCAGAAAATAGGTGGATCCTGTGCTTTTTCATTTACCACATTCCAAAAATTCCTCCTTAGCCAGAGCAGCTGCCTGCTGCTTGCTCCATCTGGCCAGTGGGCAGCAAGGCAAATAGAGATTTATCTACCAGGTCCCAATTCTCATTTAAATACAGATTCAGAACCACAAGCTCTGGAGACATTGTGACACGCTGATGTGTAATGTTACGTATCTCATTCAACACTTGTTCCCCCAAATTTGCCACTTTTGGACATGTCCACCAGAAGTACCTATCCTCTCCCCCCACATCCGCGCCAGCATAGATGAAGTACATTTATACAGATATTAAAGTTGCATTTAAAGGCAAATCCACCCATTTTTGAAACAATATGAGAACAAAAAAACAGCCATCCATCCTTCAAAATTCACACTCATCTGAATTTTGCGATGCAGTTCTCCAACCAGTCAATGTGTACAAAAATGCATCTGTTAGGGGGAAGTGTGCATAAAAAAGAATCTATTCATTAAAAATAACAGGAAAATGCATTCTATTAGGAGCTATTGCTTGCAAACAATGTGAGTGTTAGTCACACCCTGTTCTGATGGAGACGGTGAGTGGAACAGCAACTGGAATATATTCTTGTTCTTGATATGATTATATCCAATATATAATTTTATTAGTATATATTGTCTTACAATACAATATACAACTAAAGTATGCTTTGAGTGTTACAGTGGTACCTCGGTTTAAGAACAGCCCTGTTTACAAACTATTTGTTTTAAGAACTCCGCAAAAGCGGAAGTAGTGTCCCGGTTTGCGAACTTTACCTCGGTCTAAGAATGGAATCCGAACGGTGGACGGGCAACGGCAGTGGGAGGCCTCATTAGGGAAAGCGTGCCTCGGTTTAAGAATGGACTAATTTCGTAAACCGAGGTACCACTGTATTTGAATAGAACAGCGGGATGGATTGAATATTAACTCTCATCTTTATCAGTAATCTTTTTGTAGTGTGAATATGAAACCTCCTTGTGCCATGCGGCTTGTCTGCATTACAAATGCCTCCCTTTTGCCCTTCTTGCCCACATTGATCCAGTGTTCACAGAAATAGCCTAGTGCACAAAGAGAGACCGGGAAGTGTCATTGTTAAAAGAAAAGAAAAATTGCACATGAGGCCACTCTTAAGAAGATGCTCCTACCGGCCAATTTGCTTCCCATGTCCCAAAGCCCACGAGATGAACTTTCTGGCCATTCCACCGCACTCTCCTTAATCTTTCTTGTGTTGTCGCCAGAGCCTCCAATTGGCAACCGGTATAGAAATGGGGGCTGCAAGACGCTGGCCATCCTCTCTGCTCTTGAGACGCCACCAGCACAATAAACCCTTTGCTGGGAGCTCCTTGCCTGCCTGCAATGGCACAGATGCGGCTGGAGATTTTAGCTGCCTGGGTGAGGCGGACGAGAAGAGTCAGATGGAGGAGCTGCAGAACCACACATCAGGCCTCTGCCAGCCTCTTCCTCTCAATGGCATACCCTTATCTCACTTCCACTCGATTTGCTCTCTGCTGTTAGTAGCCATGTGCAAGAGTCAATACCCAAGATCATCTGCGACTGCTCTGCCAAAATAAAAAATAAAAAATTCAGGGTTGCCAACTGACCTGGGGCCCAATGTATATTGACAGAGCTGAAGAACTGTGCAAAAAGTAAAACACGGGGTGAAGTTTAAAAGACCTTAAAAACAAATGTTATTTGCCTATCACCTCAAAAGCAAGCAAAAGGGCAAAGTGTGTCTATCTCTGGAGGTCATGGCTTAAACAAGGCATCCCCAAACTTCGGCCCTCCAGATGTTTTGGACTACAATTCCCATCTTCCCCGACCACTGGTCCTGTTAGCTAGGGATCATGGGAGTTGTAGGTCAAAACATCTGGAGGGCCGAAGTTTGGGGACGCCTGGCTTAAAAGGTTCTTTTGCTCATAACCACCCCCTGAATCAGTTTGCAATATTACTCAGAGAAGGCGTCAGGCTTGTTTCTAGGGTGGCCACTTACATATACCCAAAAAGGAAGGATACAGATTTGCACAAAATGCATATATATATATATATATATATATATATATATATATATATATGGATGCACATTTAGGAATAGTTACCATAATTTAAACAGAACTACATTTCACCGTAGTGGGGAAACCTGTTACCTACTTGAATAAATTTTTGTTTGCTCTCTTGTTTTATTTCCCCCTCTATCTCTCTCTTGTTAAAGTATTCTTTGAAAAGCTAGTTTAAAAAATGTAGGAGATTGCCATTCCATTTTCTGCAAAATAATAAAACCCTCCTTAGATTTCTCAGTTGCTTGGAAGGCTCAGCCCAGAGGAAGCCAAAATTTGTTCACAGCAGAGGCCTTGATAGCAGATGAAGACTGCAGTCTTAAGTACACTTACTAGGGTATAAGGCATGGGTAGGCAAAGTAAGGCCCAGGGGCCAGATCCAGCCCAATCACCTTCTAAATCCAGCCCATGGACAGTCTGGGAATCAGTGTGTTTTTACATGAGTAGAATGTGTCATTTTATTTAAAATGCATCTCTGGGTTATTTGTGGGGCACAGGAATTCATTCTTTTTTTCCTCCCCAAAATATACCCCCCCAAGGTCTGAGGGACAGTGGACTGGCCCCTTGCTGAAAAAGTTTGCTGACCCCTGCTATAAGGCCTTTAAAAGGTGCCTAACCTTACAGAAGACAGTCCTCTGCCTGAAGAGCGGCTGAGTCCAAGTCCAGCCTAAAGCTAAAGAACTTCAAGAACCATGGGAGTTGAGTCCAACTCTTCTAGAGTTGGAGTTGTTGCAGTAAAAGCTCCCCCCCCCCATGTATATAAGGATGCAGTCCTACAGAGATTTACCTGGAAATAAGTCCAATTACTTTACCTGGAAATAAGTCCTATAGAGATTTACCTGGAAATAACTCCAATTACCTGGAAATAACTCCAATAATATAACTCCAATACTTTGGCCACCTCATGAGAAGAGAAGACTCCCTGGAAAAGACCCTGATGCTGGGAAAGATTGAGGGCACTAGGAGAAGGGGACGACAGAGGGCGAGATGGTTGGACAGTGTTCTCGAAGCTACAAACATGAGTTTGACCAAACTGCGAGAGGCAGTGGAAGACAGGAGTGCCTGGTGTGCTCTGGTCCATGGGGTCACGAAGAGTCGGACACGACTAAACGACTAAACAACAACAACAAGTCCAATTAAACTCAGTGCTGAGGTATATGCTAAGTATCTTTCATCAACCCCAGGACAAAACAAGAGAGGCACCTGGGAGCCTATTCCCTTCCAAAAACACCATATCCAAAGCCAAAGTATATTCCAGGTATCTTCAGTAGGATACATCAATTGGAACATCCAGTAAGTATTAGGGAAAGTGAAACCAACAATCACCCTGTCAGTTAGGGGCTCACATACATTTCCTACCTCACAGGGGCTCTGTCTTCCCCCACCCACCGCTTTCGCTTCAGGATCCTTACACAGGAAGACCACTGACTCATCTAGCTGAGTACTGTCTTCACAGACGGGCAGTGCTTGTCAGGGTTTCTGACAAGGTTTGAACCTGGGACCTTCTGTGTGCAGTGCAAGTTCCCTACCACTGAGCCAGAGCCCATCCTCTTAGGAAACCTGAAGGATAACATACGAACCATTTTTTTTTAAAAAAAAACTAAGGCATCCCTAAAGTACCTCTATTAAACATTGGTCTGTCTGTTCCCCTTTGAAATCCATTCAAGCTGGTGGACATCAGTGTGTCTAGTTTAACTATGTACTATGTGAAGTTGTGCTTCCTTTTCTGTATCATCATGGATCTCCTGCAATTTAGCTTCATCAGGTGACTCCAATTTCTAATATTATGAGAAAGGGAGAAAAAATCTCTCTGTTCATGCCCCGCCCATGAAGGGATTGGGGAGAAACTCAATTCAGTTCCCACTTAAAGTCAAATCTCCCTAATTCGCACTTTCCAAAACATGGTCATCGTTTTAAATTCGCACTTGTCCAGATTTTTCAATGCAGCTTTTTTAGCCCAGCGAGGTTTACAAAAATGCATATACTGGGGTAAAGTGTGCATATAAATGAACATATTACTGGGGGGGAAACATGCAAAAAAGTGAATATTAGGCAAAAAAAAAAGGCTGTTAGGATAAATGTGCACTAAAATGCTGGTGGATTTTCATGAGAAAATGACAAATTGTTGTTGAAATACAGAGCACTGAATTTAAGATTGATCAACATGAGAATATGAGAGAAACTGAAATAAACAGTTCCCAAATCTCCTGGGCTGGACACATTAGCCTCCAAAACTCTCCCCAGCTTGGTCCTCACTGGCCTCAAATCACAGGTGCTTTGCTTGTACCTTATGGCTCCTTTGGTGTATTTCTCTCTGCCCGGGACTCTGTCTCGGAATTGAGCCACTGTGGAGGGAATGCCAAGGAAAGAAGAGGAGGTGGTGTCACTGTACCAATTCCACCCCGAGCCTCTCAAGAGCCTCTCCCAAGGTCACTTGTCTTGCCTTTCATTTCATGGAGAAGTGACTGAGAAACTGGAGCTCTTGGAAGAATGACAGGAGAGAGAGAGAGAGAGAGTTTAGATTCAGCATGGGCAAAACGGGACAAGCGAGGGTTTCTGTAGCAATGAATAGCAGGGCAGTCTCTACCACACAGTAGGACAAACTGACCTGCTTAAAGGGGACGCCATGAGGGTTGAGATGGGAGGGGGGGACAGACGGAGACAATGTCAATGTAGTCAGTACTGTATTAGGACTGGGGAGACCCAGGTTGAAACCCACCTTCCCAATGGGTGGTTTGAGGCCAGTCATTATCTCTCCGCCTAACCTATCACATAGATTGTTGTGAAGACAAAAATCAGAGGTAGACCTTTCCGATGCCTTGAGTTCCTTGCAGGATAAAAATGCAACAAAGGGTAAATCAAGTGTGGGGCTAGGCAATATTGGGTGTGCCAATTCAGAATGCCTCACTTGCACCCTAAACAGAAGCACCCCATTCTGCATAACTTTGTTGCAGTTCCCACTTGTTCTCTCTAACAGTAAACTCGAGTGGTTGAGGGCAGATCCATACTGTATATTTAAAGCACATCTGACGTAAATTTAAAGGACATGACTTCCCCCAAATAATCCTGGGAGCTGTGATTTATCCCTCACAGAGATATAGTTCCTAGCACCCTTAAAAAATGACAGTTCCCAGGATCCTTTGGGGAAAGTCATGCGCTTTGAATGTGATTTGAATGTATGCTGTGGATCTGCCCTTGAACGTCTATTGATACAGAAGTGGTAAGGAGCCACCCTCAAAGAAGGTGGTGGCTTCTACCTAACTCAGAAAGCATCCTAGGTACACAGAAATACAAATGTTTGTAGGTTCAAAGGCTTTTAAAAATCAAACAAACAAGAAAACTGTCTGACAGGAACATAGGAGCTCCATTTAGTCAATGCTAAGCCATAGATTAGCGCTATGGGAACAAGTCTGGTTAGCCTTGGCCTCTCACCCTTCCACCTCCCGTTTCCTCTTTTGATATAGCAATGAGTAGCACTTGTCTCCGTTTCCAACAAGCCACAGTTTATAGTTATATTTTAACCACAACAGGAAAATTTAACCACAACAAACTATGGTTTGTTTTAAGTATGGTTTGTCTGAACAAACTTGAAATCATGCTTTAAAAATTCCAACTTCTTTCTAGAAACTAATATATTACTTTAGTCTCTTTGCCAAATGTGTATCTGAAGAAGTGTGCATGCACACGAAAACTCATACCAAAATATAAACTTAGTTGGTCTTTAAGGTGCTACTGAAGGAATTTTTTATGTGCATTTCAGTTTGAGATATGAGATGTTCCTGCGTCCACTGAGAAGCAGTGAGGTGTGTTTGGTTTTTTGTGTGTGGGTTTGTGTAAAAAAGAGAGTCAGTTACGCTTTCTAATTTTTAAAGGAACTTAATTTATGACAGCTTAAATGAGAACATTCCAGTCCAACAATCTGGGATTGGAATGGGAGCAGAAGCTATCCCCTCCAAAACCAGTGGATAAGGAAGAACAAATCTATCCAGTTTTGTTTCAGTTTCTCATTTTTCCCAGTCTTAAAGTTTGTTCCCCACATTTCTGCACCCCTTTGTGATTTTTTTAAAAGGTTCCTCATGAAAATTCATCAGCATTTTAGTGCAAAATTTTCCTGACACATACATTTCTGTATGCTATTTGGTTTAATGTGCATACTTTTTGCAAATGACGGCCCCTTATAATAATGCATTTCATATGTCATTTTTACCAACTATGCATTTCTGTTATTCAAACTTTCCTCTAATGTAAGTTTTCCCCGCTACACATTTTTGCGTTGGAGAACTGCATTGCAAAATTTAGAGACGAGTGAATTTCAAATATATTCTGTGTATTCGAATATATTCCATGTCTTGTTTCAGGAAGTGTGAATTAAGAAAGTTTGCATTAAAATCCAAACTGAACCAAGTTTCTCTCCTATCCCTTTGCCTGGCCTGGCATCAAGTAAATCAGAGGCCCAGAGAGTGGCCCTTGGGACTCTCTCTGGGCCGCACCCCTCACTACCGTAGCTGTGCTTCACACCCAACTATTTTTGCCTGCCTATAATGTGCCCTTGAGCTCTGATGATGCCTCTTGCTAACCCGGATGGAGGATAGAGACATGTGTGTGCAGGAACTAGCCTAGTGTACAAAGGCAAAATTTACATATGTTGTTCTGCCCACTTTTGCCTCTGGCCCTGCACACCACTGGCATGTGGCCCCCAGATGGCAATGTGGCCCTCAAACTGAAAAATATTCCCACACCTGAATTTAAGAGGATGCTTTCCATTGGCTGAGTAGAGCACCAGAGATTTGACTGTCGTTGCATAAGTAAAAGCCAGGAAGCATGCAGCTAGACTGATGCCAATTGCAGTTTCTCCCCATAATGGGAATGTCTTCTCTGATAAGTAACAGGGAAGTCATGCTGTGTTAGAATTTTTGTTTTTAAGCGTGCTCGCGAATAGACGTCAAGCATAGGCACAGCAGGAAAGTTCTGGTGTTCACACTCAGTTAGTGGGTGTTTTGGTGTGGGAATCAATTTCAGCAGCTGCCTTAAACTCAATCTAACGGTTGCCCTAAGCAGGGTTATAACCAGTGTTTAAGAAACAGCATAGACAGTTCCAGGATTCAGGGTAACAGGAAATTGCTACAGACAACCTAATACCAATGCATGCAAGTACTTCACAGCACCCATGCAATGCCGGTATGAAAATGCCAGACTATTTCCCCTCCATTTAATCTGGAGTCACCTAGATTTGCAAAAGTCTGCCAAGCCCACCAGCTGCAATGGCCCTGTCATAGGGCTGCCATATTTCAACAAGTAAAAACCAGGACACCCCCAAAGTTGTAGATCTTTTTTTAGAATTCCCCCTGGACATCCATTCCGCCTTTGAAATCCCAGTAATGTCTGGGAAATTCCAGGCGTATGGCAGCCCTACCCTGTCAAATATCACCGACAAGGAAATGAGATGCTTCTAGAGGGCTAGAAACCCTGTCTGCTCATTGCACTCAGTGGCGAAGCATATGCCTGTGCTGCCCAGGGTGGGCGGGCTCCCGAGGGGGACGTGGCGCAGAGGGTGCCCTCCCAGGAGTGGGATAGCCGCTCGAGTGTCTGGAACGGTGCATGTGCCCTGCAGCTGGGGGCGGAGCAAGCCGACACGGGGGCGGAGTGAGCCACCCACGGCGGACATTCCGCGCGCCGGCCGCCAAGCCTCCCCCAAGGTGTCAAAACAAAGGCGGAAGGGGAAAATGCCGCTGGCAAAGCGGCGCAGCTCCCCCCTTACCCTGATGGCTTGGGGTAGGCTTGGCAGTCGCGGGTGGGCGGCGCACCAAATGTCACCACCCCCCTCAGTGAGGGCACCCAGGGCAGCCCGCCCCTATTACCCCCCTTCCTATACCCCTGATTGCACTTCCACTGTAAGATGCATGTGGAATTGCAACAGACGTTCCAACACCTCAAAAGGGACAGGACTATATACATCCCATTGTGTATTCTGCCTTGAACTCCTCGGAGGAAAGGCAGGATATGAATGCAATTAATTATGTCTTGTCTAGACTGAGAGGGCATAACTTAACCACATGGGTAAGGAAGGGGCAACACACCTCACCTGATCGTGCCATTTTAGCAGCCTGTTTATTGTGACAATCAATTTTAAAATTTGTGCTAAATCACTTTCTCTTCCAAGTGCCCTGAAAGATGTATTGAGACAGCAACTGTCTGGGCTCTCACTTTTGGACACAGCACTCGGACACTCAGCTTGAAAATTCCCAAAGGCTTTATTCCAAAAGTCAGCTCAGTTTAGGCCCAGCCTATCTGAAGCTTCCATATGCACCTGCCTGGGCTCTGGGACCGTTGGGGGAGGCCCTTCTCGCAGTCCCGCCACCCTCACAGGAATGCTTGGTGAGTGTCCTGAACCCCTGGCCTACCTACTGGCAAGTCAGTATGTCGAGTCTGCAGTCCAGGGTCAACCCACAAGTCCAGAGTCCAAACTGAAGTACAATCCCACAGAGATCCTGGAGCACCCAAGCCGAGGTCCATCAACATGGGCAGTTGAGCAGACCCAGGACCTCAGCTCTGCTTCCCTTTGGGACTTTGCATGCTGATTGCAGCATCTGGGCTTGACGAGGCAGGTGACCCTCACCTGCTCCCAGCCTAGTCCAACTGAACCACACCCCTCCTCCCATAGCTAATGAGACCCACCTGGCCTGCTAGTGAGCCACTCATGGGCCCTTGCCTGCCTCAGCCTCCTAAGCACCCTGGCTGCTGCTCCCTACGCCTCAGAGCCCGCTGTGTTTGGGGAGACAGGGCCCCCCTCTGGCTCTGGTGATGGGTCCTGCAGCTCTGGTTCCTCTGCACTGACTCCCTCCCCTCGCCATCCTCTTTCACCCCATGAGTACTTCCTACACCAGCCTCTCCTTCCCCATCCCCTGCTTGCCTCCCCGGTGTGTCCCAGTCCCGGCTACACCCCTCGCTGGGACCTTCTTCCTCTTCCTCCTCCTCCTCCTCCTCCCAGTTGTGCTGCCAGTTTATTCCATTGAGGATCCAATGGGAGAGGGCTTTCTCGGTGGCTAGACTGGCTCCCTCCTTGTTGTCCTTCTGCCGGCAGGTGGAGAATGTTTTATTTTGGCAGGCCTTTGGAAACTACTGTGTTTTTTTATTAAGGAAGTGGCTTTTAAAAGTGCTGTGCTGTTTTTACTATCTGTGTTTTAAATATTGTTTTAATTCTATTAGAATTTAATTACATTTTAAGAATTAACTTTTATATGTTTTTAGTTTTTGAATTTTATCTGTGTCATTTTAATTTGTGTAAGCTGCCTTGAGTCCAGGCCTGGGGGGGAAAGGCAGGATATAAATAAAAATAATAAAAATAATAATATTAGTCATAGTTCAGAGGCATTGGTTCAGAAGCTGAGAGTGAGTCGGGCACAATCTTTCACACAGTTCCCATTGGGACTGTGCATGCAAATGGGCACTCCTGCCAGTTGGCTGCGTCTCCTTGGGCTAGTGCATCTGATGATGCATCCTTGGAGATGGCACATGAGTACTTGGCCAGCTCACTGTCCTACTCAGGCCTATGTGCTTCCTCGTTTGCCAGGGAGACTTCACTCTCTGGAGGCAGGGTGATGGATGGCTCACAGGATTCTCCTTCCTGTGTTGGGCCGTCCAGCGGCAGCCGGGCAGTCATGTCTCCTGGCAGACTGCTCAGTACCTCCCCATGTACAGTCTCACTGCTGGGCAGCAGGGTAGGCAACACACCACTGGCATCCCCACTCTGTCTCTTTATGGCCCAAGGTGAGGTGCTAAGGCCTCAAATCCTACCCTAGACCGAAAGGGTTTCCTGACTCCCTACTCCTCTGGCCTGCTCTGTTGCTGCACCAAGAACCCAGGATAGGCTCAGAGTTCAGTGCCCAGGATTCTTTGAGGCAGAGAATGTGCTTCGGATGTGCTTTAAAGGCATACACACAGCCTCAGATAATACCAAGGCACATGGTGCTTTCCACAACGCATTCCTTTGTGCTGCAGTGGATAAAGATGCATCTGGCCCTCCAAGGGATTTGCAATGTCCCTGACCCCTTTCTGCACACACACACATTCTCTCTGTCTCTCTCTGTCTCTCTCTCTCTCTCTCTCTCTCTCCACCCCCAATATCTTCTTTTGCAGCTACCAATGAAGGACAGCACAGGCGGGGGAACTCTGTTCTCTCTGTTTTCCACATTCTTTCTCCCCCCCTTTTTGTCGTGTGTGTGTGTGTGTTAGCGCTTGTGTCTGTGTGCCTTGCTTTCGTTCCATGCAAACACGAAGGAGAAAGATTTGGCTCCATGTAAACACCAGCTGTGTCAAGAGTGAGCAGCTCCTTTTAGGTCAACAGACAGCTGTGTGGTTGCCAGGCAACGGGGCCTGGGCTCTTCCTCCCCTCCAGCCTCAGCAGTGCCAGGCTCTTCGCAGCGCCTTGCGCAGGAGCAAGGTCACCAACCGGGGAGATGGCCTCCACCACGCCGCCGAGGAGGCCAATTAAGCGAGGCAGGATTTGCACGCTCTCACTTCTCAGAGGAAGAGGCTGCGGCCGCAGCTTCCCTTCCTAGGCCTTCCAAGATTGTGCAGGATCTGAAAAGGGGGGTGCTGCTTGCTGTAGCGCCTTGTAGCTATGGACATTTCTCTCACCGAAGACCACGGCTCCGCTTTCCCTTCCCCACATCACACGTTGCAGGCTGTGTTTCACCATCTGGTGTGTGAGCTGCCCTTGGTGTGTACCTGTGTTTCGTTTGGTGACATACATGAAAACTTCAAGAGACTGACAGGAGGGGCTGAACAGGGAAACACTTGGTCGTGTGGCACGCTGACAGGATTTCAGAAATGTCAGAGATGGCATTTCACCAGGGAGAGGTGCCAGAGAGTTGAGAGCTGCCTCTGATACATAGGAAGCTACCTGGTGTCCTAGGGGGCATTGGTGGACACAATGGCACCTACGGGCACCGTGTTGGTGACCCCTGCTCTACCCTGTGCCCAACATACCTGTATTGCAACGTTTGTTTCGCATCTAAGGGATTTCCGCTTAGATTTTGCCATTGTTGTCAGATTGCTTTCATTGTTTGATGATTCTTAGTGTTATGAATTATATTTGTATTCACCTAGTTATTTTACGCCGCTTCATAATGAATATAGGAGCTGCTAGATAGCTACTGAGTCAAGTTCAAGGTGTTAATTTTGGTTTTTGAGGCCCTAAACAGCTCAGGGCCAATCTATTTTAGAGTGCCTGCTCTTGTATAGTCGATTCCAGTCTCTGTGGCCTGAGGGTGTTGACCTTTTAACCATGTCACAGCCAAGAGATGTTCATCTGGTGGTGGTGGTAGTGGTGAGAAGGGCATTTTTTGTGGCAGCACCTACCATGCGGAATGACTTTCCTACTGAGATGAGGTAGTTTCTGCCCACTAAATGCACACCCAGATGTTTCCCTGGCCACCATTATTTATTTACTTGTTCATCACTTTCCACAAAAAAAAAGATGTCAGAGAGACTTAGAGATCCCTAAAGTGTATAAGGCTTAAGGTAAAGGTAAAGGGACCCCTGACCATTAGGTCCAGTTGTGACCAACTCTGGGGTTGCGGCACTCATCTCGCTTTACTGGCCAAGGGTGCCAGCGTACAGCTTCCATGTCATGTGGCCAGCATGACTAAGCCACTTCTGGTGAACCAGAGCAGCGCACGGAAACACCGTTTACCTTCCCGCCGGAGCAGTACCTATTTATCTACTTGTACTTTGACGTGCTTTCAAACTGCTGAGGTTGGAAGGAGCAGGGACTGAACAACAGGAGCTCACCCCGTCACGGGGATTTGAACCGCCGACCTTCTGACTGGCAAGCCCTAGACGCTGTTTAAAAACAAATACTTTTTTATTTTAAAAAAAACACCCAATAAAACACAGGTTTTATCTGAAAATTACTCACCCAGCAATACTGAAAAAAAGAACAAAACCTACCCTACCCCACCCAACTAAAAAATGAACACCACAAACAGGCTGGAAATCATCCTGCAGTTTGATCCTAATTACTCACCCCAAAGCCTGGATAAACAGGAAGGTCTTCACCTGTCTCCTGAAAGCTGACACAGAAGGCACCAGACATGTTTCCACAAATGCAAAGTGGACACTGAAAGCCTGTTTCTGTGTTGCCACCCTTTGTCCCTCCCTGGGTGGGGGCAGATGGAGAAGGGCCTCTGATGATGAACACAGGCTGCAGGTTGGTTCATATGGGGAGAGATAGTCCCTGAGGTATCAATGCCCTATAAGGCTTTATAGGTAAAAACTAGCACTTTGAATTGAGTCCCAGGAACTAGCTGGCAGCTAATGCAGTCAGACCAAAAATAGTGTAAGATGCTCAGACTGTCTGGTTCAGTCAACAACCTGTCCTCTGAATTCCGACCTCTCCAAACTGTCTTCAAAGGCAGCCTCTTTTCTAGTTTAGAGAAAAGGCGAATAAGAAGTGACAGGACAGAAATGTATAAGATGATCCCTGGTGTGAAGGAAGTAGAGAAATGCACCCAACCCCTTTCATAACACTAGCACTTGTGAACATCCAATGAAGCTGAATGTTGGAAGATTCAGGGCAGATGAAAGAAAGTGCTCCATGCAATGCATAGTTAAACTATGGAACTTGCTCCCACAGGAGGGAGGCTGTGATGGCCACCAACTGGGATGGCTTTCAAAGAGGCTTAGACAGGTTCTTGGAGGTTAAGGCTGCCAAAGGCTACGCTAGCCAAAATGGGTGTGTTCTGCATCCACTGTCAGAGGCAGTATACCTCTGAATACCAGTAGCTGGGAATTGGAGGTGGGCAGAGTGCTGATGCTCTCCTGTCCTGCTAGCAGGTATCTGGTTGGTTGCTGTGACAACAGGATGCTGGATTATATGGGCTATTGGCTTGATATGCTCTTCTTATGCATGCTGTTATTGCAGTAGTCTAACCTTGAGGTTACCGTAGTGTGACCACAAATGCTAAGCTAATCCTAGTTGTGGGCGCCGCTTAGTTACTATGACTGGTATACTGTTGTTGTTTTATAGGTTGTTTTTATTGTGATTTTATGGCTATATGTATACACACACACACACACACACACACACACACACACACACACACACACAATGGACATTAATGTGGCATATAAATTTGGGGCAAAATATTCCTGCATTGCAGGGGGTTGGACTAGTTGACCCTTGTGTTCCCTTCCAATTCTACAGTTCTATGATTCTATGAAATTTGATACAAACAAACAAACAAACAAACCAGTGTGTGCAAGAATCCCCCCCAATGTTTTGCTCCACCATTCATTTTCATCATTACCACCTTTCTTTCAGTATTCATTTGTGAAACTCCTGTTCAATCTGGTTCTGTCGTGGAAATTCCATTGTCTTACATTGGGTAGTTTGTTTTGTTTTTTGAACTAATTTATATTATTATTATTATTATTATTATTATTATTATTATTATTATTGCTGTGGTCTGTGGCCATGGCATCAGCAGCTGTGTCTTCCTGGCAGCCACTATTATACTCACCTACAGTGCCTCAGACCTTGTGTCATTCTGGCATTATGGTGGAGAAAATGGCCAGGAGACTGCCTCTGAGAGGCCACTGTTACCTGGACAGGTGAGCTCCCCATCCCCTGAATGGCACAGGAATTTCATTCATAGCCATTCATTTCTCACTGAATTATTTTCGGAATAAATGGAACCTGACCTGACCTGAACAGGCTGCATTTGGTTCAATGCATCACACATTCCAAAACTAAAGTGAGGCAGAGTAGCTTCAAATCCATGCTCAGGTAGATGGCTTTTAGAAAAACTTCACCTACCTCACAGGATCGTTGTGAGGCATGCCTGCAGCTGTCCTGAGGCACGGGGAAGTACAGGGGAGGGTGAGGCACAAATAAACATTTGGAACAATTGATGTTTAAAATGCTGGAAGCAGGCTTCCTGACTCATGGAAAAAACCTCTGGGCTTAGATGTTCAGAGAGAAAAACCAACAGCAACTAAATAGGAAAATGCTGTTAAAGCTTCCCAAACAATGACTGTAGTATTTTGGGACAAAGAAGCAGTCTGCCGTCCTGTGTGCAAATGCTAAATTAATCAGTGCTGGTAGGATTCAACCATACATGCTACCTTTGAAAACCAAGAGGGCGTTGAACTGACGGTGAGAGTCAAGGTGCTAACATGAGCTTGCAACCTGATATACCGAACTGAACCTCTCCAGAGTAGCACCATAGCCATGGGAGGGCTTGTGGGAACTGGGACTTCATGGGGATATTCCCAGAAGCTCTGGTTTTTTTATTTCAAAAGAAGTTTCTAGTCCCTTTTATTTACAGGCATAAAAGGGGAAGTTTGCAAGGAAAGTTCTACCTAGCAGCTGAGTTAAGAAGTAAAGTGGCTCTCTGCTTCTGCTCCTCATACCAATGAATGTGAAGGGATGGGTCCTCAGCATTGATTTTTGTTTAAAAATACTGTCTTCAATACAAAAGTTTTTTTTAGTTGTGAAACTAGTACTCTGTGTTAGATTTGTCACAAGCACTAGCCAATAGGCGCCTTCCACAGGTAGATCTTCCCCATTCAACTCCTCCATGCTGAAACTACATAAAATGTGTTCACAGGGAAGGTGGTCTTTTTATTGTGCATTTGTGATGATTTGGTCTCATGATGGTATCAGGGTAGCTTTATGCAATCCCATTTTCATGACACTGTTTGAGTCTGCAAAAGTTTCAGGGTGGAAACCCTGCTTTGCTTTCAATAGGTGCACACCCCATAGCTTCTTGCTGAAATTCTTTAATTTTTTTATGCCACAGATATCGCAGTTTACTCCCAGTTTACCCTTTATGTCCTGTTATTGTTGTGTTATAGTGTGCAAGAGAGCCAGTCCAGACAGCAATCACGCAACAACACTGGGGAAGCATTGCAGAACAACTAGCCAAGTGGAATGATGTGTTGACGGTTTACTAATGCTCTACTATTGTGTCAATTGCATGTTGCAGAATTCACCTGGAGAAGAAACGCCAGCCTGGAGGGCTCTGTATTTTATGGAGGACAGTTCTCTATTGAAAGGCGCCTTCTGAAGAACCGTCTGGTCAAGTCCTGTTCAAAGGTAAATAATTAGGGAGGACAGGAGACGCCTTCATGTTCCCATCCACAGCACCTGGGCAGCAGAATGTTGAACAGGCTCAAAGGACACCTGGTCACACAGTGTTTCCCACTATGGTGAGATGTACTGTATTTTGATATAAATTATAGCAATCTTTTCTAAATTGCATCTGGATATATAAATTAGCATTAGCATTTGCTAATTCATTGCTTTATTTTGCCCTCTTTTTCAGTGCTGCCTAAGCGGGCACCCTCTTTAAAGGGCTCAGCTGGGAATGAGGATGGGCAGGTGCAAAAGGGGACAGGGCTCTTGGCCCTTTATGAGTGATGCAGAAGACAGAAATTCAGGGGGTGTCACATTCATGTCAAACTACGCCTGCTGAAGATCCCTCTGCCACGCAACTACTGAAGGTGCAAGGGGCACCCTGGCCACATATGCACCGTTTAAAGTGCTCTTGTATCACTTCAATGGTCATGGCTTCCCCTAAAGCATCCTGTGAACTGTAGTTTGTTAAAGATGCTGAGAGTTGGAGAACATCTGATTGGTTCAAAATTGGGAAAGGAGTCCGACAAGGTTGTATATTGTCTCCCTGCTTATTTAACTTATATGCAGAATTCATCATGCGAAAGGCTGGACTAGATGAATCCCAAGCCGGAATTAAGATTGCCGGAAGAAATATCAACAACCTCAGATATGCAGATGACACAACCTTGATGGCAGAAAGCGAGGAGGAATTAAAGAACCTTTTAATGAGGGTGAAAGAGGAGAGCGCAAAATATGGTCTGAAGCTCAACATCAAAAAAACCAAGATCATGGCCACCGGTCCCATCACCTCCTGGCAAATAGAAGGGGAAGAAATGGAGGCAGTGATAGATTTTACTTTCTTGGGCTCCTTGATCACTGCAGATGGTGACAGCAGTCACGAAATTAAAAGACGCCTGCTTCTTGGGAGAAAAGCAATGACAAACCTAGACAGCATCTTAAAAAGCAGAGACATCACCTTGCCGACAAAGGTCCGTATAGTTAAAGCTATGGTTTTCCCAGTAGTGATGTATGGAAGTGAGAGCTGGACCATAAAGAAGGCTGATCGCCGAAGAATTGATGCTTTTGAATTATGGTGCTGGAGGAGACTCTTGAGAGTCCCATGGACTGCTAGAAGATCAAACCTATCCATTCTTAAGGAAATCAGCCCTGAGTGCTCCCTGGAAGGACAGATCGTGAAGCTGAGGCTCCAATACTTTGGCCACCTCATGAGAAGAGAAGAATCCTTGGAAAAGACCCTGATGTTGGGAAAGATTGAGGGCACTAGGAGAAGGGGACGACAGAGGACAAGATGGTTGGACAGTGTTCTCGAAGCTACGAACATGAGTTTGACCAAACTGCGGGAGGCAGTGCAAGACAGGAGTGCCTGGCGTGCTATGGTCCATGGGGTCACGAAGAGTCGGACACGACTAAACGACTAAACAACAACAACAGTCCCCTCACAGAGCTAACCTCTCCAGAGTGCTTTAGCGATCAATCCCTCTTCCTTAGGAATGGTAGTGCTGTGAGGGGAACAGGGGTCTCCTCTCCTAACAACTTTCATTACCCTTAACAAAAGACAGTCCCCAGGATTTGGGGGCAGGGTAAGGGGAGAGCCATGGCTGTTTAAAGTGGCATGATGCTTCTTTAAATGTGTGGTGCAAGTGTGACCTCTGTTGAGATGGAAGACATTTGTGCATTAATAAAGCAGCAAAACTGACTCTGCCACCATTTCCCCTTAAGCAACCCTTGTTTAGGATTTTGCTCTTTTGCATTCACATACTGTATGTCCCCTCCATTATACTGTTGGAGACCACATACTCACAAACAAACAAACAAACAAACAAACAAACACAGAGCACAATTTTTCTGGTTGCTGGCCTGTGCTAGCACCTAATGCTAAAACTAGCTCTGCATTCAGAGCTGGCAACTGCTGCACCCTCAGTACCGTGGTGGGATGCAAACCCCTGCCCTGCCCACTCTTCTCCATGCTGAGCAGCTGGGTCTGTGAGCTGCCATTTTAAATTTCCCACAATGCCCGCAAAATAGCATCACCCAGGGGGGACCCCAGTGGGAAATTTAAGGTGGCAGTTCACAGCTGCCAGCTGCAGAGTTGCTAGCCCTCCCCCCCAATTGAGTTGGTGACCCCTTCAAACCTGGAGCCAGCCCTAATCTCTCCCAATTGGAGAGAATCAAATGGAAATGCTATCTGTTGACGGATACTTTTGACCTGGAATTTCTGATTCAGCAAGAAGAAACACCCTCTCTCCTGTCTCTTATCTTTCAGTCTACAGTATCTTGCTTGCTTCTGCAACATACTTGGGCTCACCCCTTTCTCCTTTTTTGCTTGCTACTCCTATAAATATGAGGGCCTGTAGCCTTCCCTCTCCCCCCCCAACCCAAGCTGTCAGCCTGGTTGGTGCTGTGAAAATAAAGAGCATGGATCCTTTAAATCAGACCCTGCAAGGTCACAGTTGGTTTGGCAGTTGGCTGGCTTTTTCTGATCTTTTTCCAGGCTCATTGTTTGATTTGGCCAAGATCACAGGAGAAGGGAGGCGGGAACATTTTGGGGTCGGGTTTTTTCCTTTCTCTCTCCCTCCCTGCGCTCAGAGAAGCTCAGCAAAGGGAAATGCCTGTTTTGTGTCCTTCTCCTTTCTCATGGGGGGGGGGGCAGAGAGAGGGGGGGGCGAATAGCAATGGTGAGCCTGGCAGAGAGAGGCTGGGGAGAGCATTGCTTCAGCAAAGGAGATTGTTCAGAAATGCCATCCCCAAAGGAAAGAGGCTTTGCGGCAAAAGCCACACTCCCCTCCCTGTTTCCTCCCTCTCCACCCCCCATTCCTCCTAGCTTTCTCCTTTCACTGTACAGATGGCTCTCAAGCCTCTCATATTTGCTGTGGCAGTTCTCACCCCCCCTTCTCCTTCCCCACCAGTCCATCAGTATGCATCATGTGTTTTTTTTCACCATGGCAACCTCCTTTCTCCCTCCCCAGCCCCCCCCCAAGCTTTCCAAAAGCACTTAGTAGCAATACCCATGACCCTGTGGATATTGCTAACCTCTCCTCACCACCCACAGGTAGAGGCTGCCTTGCACCTCCTCCTCCCTCCTCCTCTGCTCTCCCAGCCTGCCTGCCTGCCTCTCCCACCTCTGTGGCCCCCTCCACCACCACCATCCCAGCAAGGCTGCTGCATCCCCTCCCAGAGTAAGGACACTGACAGGGCTGTCTTTCGATTCCTGGAACTTTCACGCCAGGCTGTGTTTATGGCATTGGCATTCTCCCGCCACCGCCTCCCCCCCCCCCGCACCCACCCATCTGTCTCTCTTAACCTGTCTGCAGTCCAGAGTCAATGCTGCTGCTGCCTCCTTCTTCCTTTTGCTGGTTGGTACACAACAGCTACCCTCTCAGCCATCTATCAAGTCCTGTCCCCCCTCTCCCCCCCCCCCGCACTACACCTCCTCCCCCTCCAGGGAAGCTGTGGCCTGCAGGTGCTAGGAGACCTGTCGCCTTGCTAGGATCTGCAGTGTGCATTAATGGCTAGGAAGGAGGAATCTTTGCCTCAGCTTCTCTCTCTCCCCCTGATGCTGAAGGACAGCAAAGGGCGGGTGGTGCTCCTGCTAGGTGACAACTTTCCCAACAATGATTCATGCGCCCACAAGCAAGAGTGAGAGGCTGCCTGGGCAGGAGAGGAGCGCATGCTGTGCCGTTTGCTCATGCCCAAGAGAGATGCCATGTAGGCCAAGGGCCAGGTCTCTGCCTACACAACTGTAGGAGGCAGAAGCGCACGGCTCTGGCACAAGCCGGGTTGGTCTGCAAGACAGGCCTCCGTTTCACACTTTGTGTTTGCCAGAATCAAAACAGTGATAAATTACGCAAATCCACTTTTTACTTCTTCTTCTTTAGTTTAGATAAAATAAGCATGCATTCACGGGGGTCAGTCTCCGTTTGCTGCCCCTCCTCCATCTCCACCCGCCTTATTTGCATTGGAAATGCTGAGTCAGGAAACACCCAGCTGTACCGTGAACTCCAACTGTGCACTTTGGAGCACAGGGTGTGATGCTGGAGGCAGCAGAGGATTTGAGAAAGGAGGATCCGAGTTTAAGGGACGCACAAGAAGGAATCCCACCTAGACTTCACATGCTTGTTGGCAGCAGAGGTTGCCTGCATCCTTCCATTCAAGGGATCTGTAGTAATAGCTACTGGGTGGAGCGATATTATGGAGTTGACAGGTGGAAGAGTCTGTAGAGGAGGAAGCACAGTGGAAGTTTCTTCAGCTAGGGCTAGCAGGGTGCAGCTCTCCTAAGAATCTAAACACATGCCTCCACACACACACACACACACACAGCCCCAGCACCATCTTTCTCCTATCACACACACTCATATTCACACATTTCCATTGACTGAGGTTGTGCATACACCATGCATTTAAAGCATATTCCCCTGCTCTGCCCCAAAGAATTATGGGAACTGTGGCACTGGGAATTATAGTTTTGTGAAGGGTAAACTACTGTTCCCAGGATTATTGCAGGGGTGGGGTGAGAATGTGCTTTAAAAGTGTGGTGTTTGCATGGCCTAAGAGAGCCAGTGTGGTGTAGTGGTTAGTGTTTTGCACTAGGACCTGGGAGACCAGGGTTCAAATTGCCAACCAGTCATGAAACTCACTGGGTGACCTCAGGCCAGTCACTGTCTCCTAACCTAACCCACTTCCCAAGGTTGTTGTGAGGATTAAATGGGGGGGGGGGGAAACCGCACATGCCACCTTTGGCTCCTTGGAGGGAGGGAGGGAGGGTATAACCTAAATCATTCAATCAATGCTCATGGTGTATATAACTTTCCCACAAACCAATCAGAATGAATGCTCAATATACAATGACTGTAACCTTTGTTTAAGCAAATCAGAGTGAATACTCAATAAATACGTCAGCTGGAGAAACTCAAAGACTACCACTGATAAGCTTGCTGGGGTTTCAGACAAGAGTCTTTTCCAACCCTATTTGGAAATGGCAGGCATTGAACCCATGGGCTTCTGCACATCAGGCATGTGTAGCCCCTTGCCAAGACAAGAAGGAGAAAAGTGACTTGCACAAGACCAGGAACTGGAGGGGTGTGCGTTGTGTGTGTGTGTGTGTGTGTGTGTGTGTGTGTGTGTGTGTGTGTGTGATGGTAATGTCAACCACTGCAATGACTGCTAAGGCTCTATCTCCTCTCTCCGATTTTTATCAGTACCAGGGGAACAAATCAGCACTCAGCACCATGGCTATCATTGGCTACTAACCCTGATGACTATATTCTATCTCCACTGAGAAAGACAGTGAATGCTGCTGAATGCCAGCTGCTGGAAATCACATGGGGGGGCATTTGCTGTTGTGCTCAGGTTATGCCTGTGGGCATCTCATGTGCATCTGGTTGGCCACTGTGAGCACTGGATCCTGGACCAGATGGATCCAGCAGGTCTCTTCTTATGTTCTTACATGAAAAGAACAAGTAATTTCCCAGTTGACTTCAGCCTGCAACCAGTTTTGGCTGCCTACTAGACCATTTTGGAAACTCCTGCTTACTCAGGTTAGGACTATACTTAACCTTATCTCCTAACTGAGCATCAAAGAGATCTTTCAACAGATAAGAGATATTTACAAGGAGAACTAAAGCAAGAGGAATGCAGGACAGCCCTTGAAAAGGAGTGATCAGGCCAAGGTTGAAGAAGACCTGTTTATTGAGCATTCCTGATTTGTTTGTCCAAAGTTTGTGGGGAAGTTAGCTATTTACTGATAGGGAGGCATTTAGGGCTCCCCACCCTAGTGGCTCTGTGGTTTAAACCACAGAGCCTAGGGCTTGCCGATTGCGACGGGGTGAGCTCCCGTTGTTCGGTCCCTGCCAACCTAGCAGTTTGAAAGCACGCCAAAGTGCAAGTAGATAAATAGGTACCGCTACAGCGGGAAGGTAAACGGCGTTTCCATGTGCTGCTCTGGTTCGCCAGAAGTGGCTTTGTCATGCTGGCCACATGACCCGGAAGCTGTACGCCGGCTCCCTCGGCCAGTAAAGTGAGATGAGTGCCACCACAGCTGGACCTAATGGTCAGGGGTCCCTTTACCTTTACCCCTGTCATAAACAGTTGATTGCCAATGAAATAAGCACACATTGACCCAAGGTGCATCTCCTTTTGCTTTCCTTTGAAGGGTAGAGAAAGAAAGGAAAAGAGAGTGGGTAAAAACATATGAGTTGTGGTTGGATTTTAAGAGCAAACAAAGCCTGTTGGTGAGAGGATCTGAGTCTGCCCCCTCCTGCAGATTATCTCCCCATCGCTCCTTCCTGCCCAGCACGTTAACTCCTCGCCAGGCTTATTTTTGGTCCTGGAGCCCAGCTGCAGGGGCAAGCGGACATCGAGGATGAGCTCTGGCAGCAGATGCAGAGATGGAAAGGGTGGGAGGAAGCTCAGTGCTGGCCCAAGACATTTGCCTTCCTGAAGCAGAGCCTAAATGGCACTCTTCCCTCCCTGCTGCAGTGCTTCAGAAAGAAAAGGAAAGGTCTTGCTACACCACCAGTTTCTGCCTTCATTCTAGCACCAATCGCCCAGTTGAATGGCAGGCCAGCCCTGATTTAACAGGAGTATTCCAGGAAAAATTGTGGAATTGAATCAGATATCCCCTCCCTCCCAAAAGTGGTGTCTTATGCTAGGAGGGATCCTTTCTTCTGCACGACGCAAAAGTAGGTGTGGCTACCCCATTTTTTTCTTGCTGTGCCACCCTTCCTGCTACCTCCCCCACCCCCCTGCCCATCCTAGACAGATCACTATTTCAAGATACATATAGGAATCGATCATTTGCAGGGGCTTTCCCTTTCTTCTCCTTCCATCACTCTATATTGGCTTTTGGGGGTTGTCCCACTCTAGATCACTTCCTTCTTGATTAGCCCCAACTGTATGAAATTTAGTCACACTTACCCATGCAGCGTTGTGTGTGCTTGGCATCCTATTTAAAATGGGGCATTGGCCTCTCATTCCTCCAAGCACACACCCCAATTCCATGAACAAAGCTGACCAGACAGGCCACAGCCTTCTTCCTTCAACACTGACAGCCAGGCCACAGCCTCCAGCGCACTTGAGATCAATGGGCTAGCTCAGGGGATGGTGCAGGACAGCACTTTACTGCACATTTCTCCTAATCCAAACATTTTTCTGTATGCCATTTTGTCTAATATGCCTTTCTTCAAACATTTTCCTGTAACAGAATACATTTTAGGTATATTAATGAATGCATGCATTATAAAATCTGAACTTTCCCCAATATATGTATTTTTGCATATATTTTGAAATGTGTATTTCAAAAGAGATCTTGTGTATTTCAAAATGTGTATTTGAAAAGAGATCTTTGTTTTAGTTTGCATACTGTTTCTGATCAGGTGCATTCATATTAAAATGACATCTGAATCAGATTTGTTCCTCATCATATAAACACCTTGGGAGTGTGTGGATTGCAGAGACTTAGCTATGTATTTATTGCCTATCCAGCCATTTATATCTTTTTTAGAAAAATGGGGGAACCCCCCAAAACCTACACCACTTTGTAGTTTCTGCAACATGGCAAGGAACTCGTAGTAGCTTGCTGCTTGGATGGCAGTGACAGCAGTAGCATACTCCTTGGAGGCTGGATCTGCTGTCTCTTCGGCAGCACCCCTAATGCTGCCTCTATAGTGGCCTCTTGGTGAATAGGAGCTGCTGCTGGTCTTCCACTATTGTTTCCGATGAAGATCTCTCCCCCCCCCCCTTTGTTCTTGATGTAGATGTTCACTCACCCCATTCACCCTGGTGGGGTTGTGGGGTGCCATTTTGTGGTTTGTCCCGTTGGCATATTAAAATGCGCAGACAAAATCTGCCTGTCAGTCATTGTGCACAAGCAAAAAAAAAAGCTACCTGTGCATTTTGATGGCACCCACTTTCCCCTGGATTAGCATGCAAATGCTGAGCACTGTGTGTGTGCGTGTGTACATTGCCATCTTGAAGTGCCCTTCAGTTTCCTCCTGGCTTCCCAGCAGCACAGCATTTTTTAGGGCACCTTGTCTTCCATCCACAGTGGGAGCAACGGCAGACAAAGTCGCACAGACAAGGCTTCCTGCTTTGAAATGCAGGCCAGAAAAAAATCTCATCCACCCCGCCAAGCTTATTCTGGTGTTCTGGTGCGGAGGCCTCTCAGTCGAGAAAAACAAGCGAGCTATTTTCATGCCGCCAACAGAGAGGCTGGGAGCCTAGAGCCAAGTGGCAGCAAGCTGGAAATCAGGATCCTACAGAACTGCGAAGAGCAAAAGCTTATGCTCTCCATCTGATGGTGCCCTTTGATTGCAGCCCAAATGTCAGAATGGCAGCCTTTGCAACCCATTGTTCCTGGATTTGGCCTTAGAAGTGCCTCTCCCACCCCCCACCCAAAGCATAACTAAGCATAGCATCTGAAGTGCATGAGCTAAGCATTAGTTCCAGCCCCTCCCCTCCCCAATCCCCAAGTGCTGGCAACAGACGCTCCCTAGATACCCTAGGCATCCATTCAGTTGTCAACAGAAGCACACAAAGCAGCCTCGTCACTCAATATATAGGTTTCTTTTAATATAAAAAAGTGTCTATTAAAAATTCCTTCCTAAATACACAAAAAGACCAGTTGGGGCACAGGGAGGGGGGAGGGGAAGCAAAATAAAAAGAGGGGCTTTGAGGGGTGGTGTGGATGAAGGCAACGTGGCCTGGGGAAGGAATCAAGCAAGCAGGAGCTTATATGGTGACAAATCAGGTGTGTTCTGTCTCCAGTCAACTACCAAGTCTGGTATATTTAGTCGTACAGTTCAGATCAGTAATGGGTAACACAGAACAGGGGTGGGGGGGGGTCTTCCTCTTTTTTTAAGTTTCTTTCTTTTTTTTGTTTTTGCACAATCCACAAAGCTGTACATAAGTTTCCAAATCCAGGAAAAGGAGGGAATAGAGAGGGCAGGACAAAGGTGGAAAAAGAAGTCACTCGCTCACACGCACACACACACATACACCCTGAGCTCAGCACTGGCGCAACGGGGCACACATGGAAGAAATACTCCTTTCGGTTTACAAGTGGCCAATGAGAACTCAGAAAATGCCGTTGCTCCCCTCCCTCTCCCTAACAAAAGAGGGTGCATTTGCTTGTCTTTAATCTCCCCCCCCTTTTCTTTTTAAAATACAAATTTGGATCTTTGGGTGCGTACTGCCAAAAAACAAAAACAAAACAATAAAATAAAATAAAAATCCCGCCCCCCCTCAACAAACAATAAAAAAGCAACTTAAAACCTCAAGGAAACCCATGCTGAAATTTGCACATCACAAAACCACAGCAGATGTACAGATGCAATATACAATACACGATTTATAATAAAACATTATATACAATAAATAGCTTCTTGTTACTTTTTGTCAATCAATCTGCAAATAGATTTCTCAGTGCATATCTGACACAATTAGCTTCTCTCCTGCTTTGACTCTCTCTGGGCTCCTTTTTTTTTCTCTTCTTCTTCTCCTCTCAATATTTATTTCTGATTTTGAAAACGCGCTCTGTGTGTGCGTGTGTGTGTGTTCGTGTGTTTTCATTGTGTTTGCTCTTTTGTAATTTTTTTCCATTTTTTATATATTTTTGAAAAGTATTTACAATTGCTGGTTTTGTGCAGAAAGAAAAGCCCCATTTTCCCCACCCTCCACCCCACCTTGCTTCTCAACAAAGGAGACACAAGCATCTCAGTGACAGACCTGGGGTTGGGTGCAGCAGGGAGGGGCAGGAGAGGCAGTAACATAGAGGGCCACAGTAATACAGGTGTGTACTGGGGTTGGGCAGGGGGACAGGGAGGGAAAGGCAACACGAGGCTTCTGTCTTCTTGCTGGGACTTCTCAGCGGATGAGGATTCTTCAAGGGGGAAGCCCTCCTCTCTCCCCAGCCTCCTGGAGAAGCAATGTCAAGAGGAACCAAGAAGGGTGCATTTCCGTTTGTCACAAGAGCATAGCCAGTGTGGTCGGGGGAGGATCTTCCTGTTGGTTGTGGGAACTGGGAACAGAAACAAAAGGAAAGCATTAACAGCAATGACATGGAAGCTAGGCTTGAAGAACCTGGTGCCCTCCAAATCATGCTGGGTGTTTCCCAGCCAGCATTGGTTGGTTGTTAGGGAAGATGGGAGTTGTACTCCAGCAATATATGGAGAGCCACAGGTTCCCCACCTTCGAGTAAATAGCACCAGCATAACAACAGCAGGTCAGTGCAGCCAAGTGGCTCCCAAGTATGTGGTTTTTCAAAAGTACCCTCAGATTCAGAATGTGGTGGTTTTAGAGGGCCTCTGGACATACACAGTGTTTGCTTTGAAAACATGAAGCTGCCTTCTACCAGTCAAACCCCTGCTCCATCTCACTCACTGTTGTCGTCTCTGATTAGCATAAACTCTCCCAATTTCCACACAAAGGCCTCTGCTAGTTTGGTGGCTTCAAATTCTTTTACTTAGGGATTCCAAGGACTGAACTCAGGATCTTCTGCAGGCAGCACATGTACTCTACCACTGAGCTACCATATCATCCCACAGTGTGTGGCTTGTCTTTCTTACTAGAGGTACCAGGGCATTGTTCAGCCACAGATCTGCTGTCTACTCATGGCACGTTGCAATCTATGCCCATCTATGGGGGCATATTATTAGCCTACGATGTCTCTTGATGCCATTCAGCAAGTCTTTCAGTATAAGGACCAAGCTATTTGTGACTGTAACGGTGTAGCTCTGCTCCCAAGCCCAGGGTTTTTTGTCCAGCCCTGAAGTGAACAATTGTGAATTGTGCATAGCTCTTGTTATTATTTATTGATAGGGGATTTGAACCCTTGCATGTTGTTTTTAACACTTTGCCCCTGTTTGTTCTTGTACCGCATCATTGGAACATGTAGCTCATAGACTTACAGAATTGTAGAGACCCAAGGGGTCATCTGGTCCAACCACCCACAATGCAGGAATCCTGCCTATCAGACCACTGGTCCATCTAGCTCAGCATTGTTTACAGTGACTGACAGTGGCTCTTCATGGTTTCAGATAAGGTTCTCTCCTAGCCTGACCTGGAGGTGTCGCAGATTGAACTTTGGGCTTTCTGCATGTAAGGCAGATGCTCTACCACTGAGCTATGGGCCTTGCAGAAAAAAGTGCCCCTATTTGTTAATGGGATGCCTATTCCGCCTACCCCCCCCCCACTTTTTTGCAAATTATATTGCTAGTATAGGGCCCCCGATTTGGATCAAGACTGCAATGGGATGGCCAAGGGTTAAAGGCCCCCTACCCCTCACAGAAGAGTTCCAATCTGGAATGGGGCCTCTACACAGGCAATTTGTAAGGGGGAAACGCTGCATTCAAGGTCAGAACTACCTAGTTAGGAGCACTTGTAGTTTAAACGCATGCAGTCGCCCCCTGAAAACAAAAGGGAGAAGTAGACTGGCCCTTGGGTGGATTGGTAGAGTGCATTACCGACCGAGTGGGAGATTGTGGCCACCATCCTTTTGACAGAAAAGAGAGCTTAGGGATACCTGAATGTTTACGTGTATGGAGGTTGAAGGGCTGATATGCATAAGAGCTGGCCTGGCAGTTTTACACCTTAAAGATCTCAAGATGTATGCAGGCGGACTGTCGTTACTCAGTTCTGAACTGGGCTGCCACGGAGGCTGTCTTGCCCAAGGATCCTCCAAAATATGGAGCCACCAGTGGTACCGCAGTCACGTCATGTGTGGTTAGAGGCACTGACTGTGTGGTTCCAAGGTGTTCACATACATGTTCTGGGACTGAATCCAAGCTCAGTATTTAGCTCTGGTCACACCATGGAGATCTTTCGAGCCATGCCTAAACAAAAACAGAAGGCACTGCTCCTGAGTCCAAGGGACCTAGCTTTGTAGTTCCAGAGGCGGAGCCACCTGGGGATCAAGAGGCATAAAAATGCAGAGGAATGGAGTGCTCAACCCTCCCGTGACAGATGCTGGAGGCCCTCAGGCAGAAGAAACAGAGTGACAGGCATCCTAGCGAGGCAAAGGATGAGGAGAGCTAAGGGATCAGTTGTCATAGAGACTGTTACTGCTAAGACTTGTTCAGCTTAGTTAGCATGGGAGAGCAGGAGAAGGTGCCCATTGGACAGCTACTGTTGAGAGGCTCTTAGAAGTGGCATCAAAATGGTTGCTAGTAGGAAGGGACTGAGGAGCAGCAACAGGAGGAAAGGGGGGAACTGTGCAGACCACAGCAGCCCTAGAAACACATGTTTAAAGGGTGGGAGGG
This sequence comes from Zootoca vivipara, assembly GCF_965207765.1. Lineage (NCBI taxonomy): Eukaryota > Metazoa > Chordata > Lepidosauria > Squamata > Lacertidae > Zootoca > Zootoca vivipara. Next base: position 62,870,142 of record NC_142589.1, on the reverse strand, counting down.
AGTGGGTGCCCTAGCTAAGGCCTGCCTCTGAAACCTTTCTCCCAGCTCTGCCCTATTCATTTAAAAAGCCATGGATCCTGGGCAGGGCTGCAGCCTAGTGGGTTCTGACCGAAGCTGAGCTTTTTGCACTTCAAACCTGACCATGGAGATCCTTGACACCAACCCTGTTCAGTAGTGAGCAATGATAGCCAGTCTGCAAACAGTTTGAGATTTTAAGGTGCAGAGCTGCTAAGTCAGCTACTATATATGTCAACCTTTCCATCCCAGTATGCTCAGTCAGGTATTCCTCAAAGCCCTCCTTTCTATCAAAAGGCGGGTGCCCACCATGTCCCACCCTGCAGTAAAAAAAGAAGCAAGCAAGCAAACAAACAAACAACCCAAAGCTTTTCGGCAACTTTTTCAGTGTGGGGTGAAGAAGCTACATAAAGAGGTGCATGGAGGAGCAAGTCCACAGTGGCCACTCAAAAGTCACCGTTTTGCTCTGCTTTCACCACCTCTGTCTCAGAGCAATGGAAGATGGGTGTGCAGAGGAAAAACACACTCTTCTACTCCATTGTTAAGTCTCTCATTCAGCAGCAGGAAACATGATGAGCTGAGACTGTGCTCACAACTTTGTTCCTGGAGCAGGTGTCAGGGATCGGCACTGTGGACCCCAAAAGAGGCCCCACTGTGGACCTCTGGCTCCCCTGGGCTGGCCCTGCTCCTCCTCTTCCTCTTTGCTGCCACTGTCTGTTCAGTGGCCTCTCAGAGCAGCTGTGCAGATAGCAAGCAAATAGGCATGGTGAACAGCAAGGAGGAAGTGAGCCCACTCATAGAGGAGAGGCCTCACGAGGGCATCTTGCCCCAAAGCCCCCTCAAAACCTCTGTATCCTGCACTGCATAGCAAACTGTGTGGGTGCGATTCTGTCTGCAACATAGATATTATTGCCTGCTAGTTGTATTCAGGCCACTACTGAAGCCGGATCCAGAAAGGGGACAAGCTGTCATGAGCTGCAGCCCCCGCCATCCTGTTCCTCTCAGTGCCTTCAGTGCCTCCTAGAATGTGCTATTTCAAGAGTTTTGATGGAAGAAGCCTCCTTTGTATGTTCACTCAGGTCAAAAAACACTTTCATATGTAAAGCTACAATGTCAGAGAGATAGGCCATAATCCTTCTCTGAGTCCTGCCACAATTCCTATGCATTTCCTTACTCTCCACCATTTGTCCTGCTTCAAGATTTGCAGCACAGAGCTACGTGGGATACAGCAGCCATGCTCCCTGACCACTGCAGATCTGATTCATCAGGCTGCCCTCTGGCTTTTGAGCCTTGCTCAGCCCACACACTTTCAAGTCTACATAGCCTTGAGTGATGTATAAACATGCTCTTAAAGAGTGTGAAGATTATCTGTATGCTGAATTCTATATCCGGTGCCAATTTCTGCATTTGTGCAGAGGGGGCCATGGAATGCACTCCTTTCTCCAGTCTGTTTCTTGATAATTTCATGTATTAACTGGAAAATGTACTTGGGCAGGGCCTGCTTATACGTTTTGTATACTGCCTTCATCTTTGAAGACGAGCTGTAGCTGTGGGGGAGCACCTGCTTTGCATGCCAAAGGTCCTGCGTTCAATCCTCCACATCTTCAGGTAGAGCTGAGGAGGACTCCTGTTACAAACGCTAGAGATTGCCAGTCAATGTAGTAGACAATACTAAGCTAGATGGACCAATGGGGTCTGACTCAGTATAAGGCAGCTTCCAGGCTTTAAGTGATGGTGAGGATAATGATTATTCCCCATATTTTTTCCTGACAGGACTCAAGGCAGTTTGCATATAAAAATAAGAACTGCTAAAAGCAAAGAAAAAAAGCATCATTAAAATGCAATTAAACATGGAAAGAAATAAAACCATATACATCTATAAAATCTTTTAAAATCATACGAATAATTACAATAAAAGCAGCGCAGCACCAGCCATTTCATTAAAAGCAGCCAGTCCCCAAAAGCCTGTTAGAACAAAGAAGTAAGCAACAACCTACTTCCCTGATTATTATTTTTTTTAAAGTCAGGTTTTCAATGCATAGTGTTCTGTGGATTCCTGAGAGCTCAGTGGCAGAGATAAAAGGATAAACATCAAGGAAAGGGTTAAGGAAATAAACAGACCCATCTCTCCACCACACAACACACTTCCCATTGAATGGGCTTAAATGAGCACTTAATGTGACTTTAATATGGCTGTTTCAGTATGCTAATCCAATATCGATTGATTGTAAAAAGGGACGCCCTCTCTGAAATTGAACAAGCCAGTGAGAAACAGACCTGGCATGCAATTAGTGCCAAATTACCCAGGCCCTGATGGCTTTGAGTGCATCCTGATTAGAGCTGGAAACTCACGAGGAAAGGGGCAAATTCCAGACAGACACCTGCACTCCAGGAAAACGCTTTCTGATGGTGGCAAACTCTTGACAGGGAGGAGGTGTGCAAAAGGTGTAGCAGCACAATCAAGAGGATTAAAAGAACAGGTGTGTGTCTAGACATGGTTTAGCCAGAGAAAAACTGAACAAGGGTCAGGCCGAACGAGAATTCAGGAAGATGACCTGATCCTGGAAACGGGCAATTGCTTTAAGAGGTGAAGTTAGTGACAAAACAGTAGCATCGTCACTTGGGGGGGGGTAATACACCCATTAATTGTGTTCCACTATAGTCTTGGACCCAATGCAAGGCCTTTAGGTAGAGTGAAGTGGATGCTCAGGCAGTGAATGCCGGGGAGGGCATTGGCTGTTCCTCCTGATCCCGATCCCAGGATATGTCTGCATATGCCACACCACTTGATGGTTGGCCCTCTTGGAAGTACTTAGGGTCCAGTACTCCTGTTCCATTAGCATAAGGCATATGCACTAGTGGAAGAGAATTTCATCTGCAGCCCCCATGTGCCCTCAAAATCAGCTGCAGGTGGTTGGGTGACCCTTCAGACATTAATGGGATGGGGTGGAGTGGGGACATGCGGTGGGAGGAGAGGAAACGGCAGTCTTGCTGTGCCAGTGGAACTCCACCAGTGTTGCTCTCATGCATCTCACAGTGAGACATTTTATTTTCCCACAAGGCACTGAAAGGACATTAGACTGCTAGCATTGTAGGAGACTGAGATTGTTACTTACTGGCAGATGACAGTGTCCCCAAGGCCCATTCACAGACTTGTAAAATCTTCTGGGCTCTCCAAAGAAATTAAGCGACGGCAACAAAAATGTTCTTTTTTTAATAAAAAAAAATGCAAACAAACTGGGAGAAAAATAATGATAATAATATAATAATAATAAAAACTGCACAAGAGAAAGATGAGAAGAAAAAGGAAAAAGAACTACGAGGAGGAGGAGGAAAATGCTGAGTCTCCAATCTTCGTTACTGAGTTTTCATTTGAGTTCACAGATTAGACGTTTCTCTTTTCCCTCTCCCAAAAAGAAACAAAAATAAATTTCCCCTTCCCGTGGCTATCCATGTAGGTTGTCCATTGCCTTCCGGTGTGTTTCTTGTATGCATGCTGTGGGTGGGGGGTGCTGGGCATCACAGGTGCTCCCCTGGCTCTCGCACTCCACGTGGGCAGTGGCTGTGATCGGTCGATTGTCTTTTTGCTGGACTGCAGGGTGGGAGGAGAGGAGGGCTGACAACATGGTCTGGTTCAAAAATCGTCTCCATGCCGTTCTCGAAGAAAGCGAGTTTTATTTTTTTAATATATTTTCTTTTTTCTTTCTTTCTTTTTTTAAAAGGGGGAGTGTTTATCTCTCTCCTATTCCCCTCTTTTCCTTTCTCTCTATTTTTTATTAGAAACCCACCCACCCCAAAGGAACCAACAAACAAACGAACAAAAAGATCAGTTTTTGATTTCCATTAAATACAGAACTTGAAAAGTGTTTCCAGAAAAAAGTGCTGGCTAAAGTAGCTCTGAAAAAGAGAGGGGGGAGGGGGGAGAAAAAAGAAAAGAGAGAGAGACATGTATCAAAACGTGGCCCATTCCATCAGAGCATGCACATTCATTCTGGAGCATGGAGCATGGAGCCTGAGGGACCAATAGCCTGTTGTCTGACAAATCCCCTGATTTGAATCTTCAGTTTAGTAGGCCTTTAAAAGAACCTACTAAACCTCTCCTGGTACATATGCTTGCTGCTTTTATTAAGATTAGAGATTGATAGATAACCTATGGTCTCTATACATATTATGGCCACATAACCTGCTATGTCAATGTAAAAGTGTACAACCTATCCACATAGTCAGTTTTATCTGACCCTTACTGGGCCTACTTAAATTTAATTAACCTCTTACTTTAAAAAATGTCTAAAGTTTTTTCTATAGAGGAAAAATTACCTATTCAATTTACGTCCCCAGCGCTTCCACCAAGGTGTTCAGTGTAACATTACACACACCATTTGTGTCAGGTTGCAATGCAGATCATTGTGCCTGTCAGAGGAGCCTGCATAAGCCACCCCGCCCCGCCCCCATTCCGTCTCCTTCTGGGTCTGAAAATGGCCCACACATGCATGCCCGCATGTTCTTTGAATGCACGCAAAACAGGAATTGCCTGTATATGGGTTTGTGTTTTAGAAACCTGCTTTAAAAGCTATGTTCAAATAATTGTGAAAGAGATATTTCATAGTTTAACACTGCACACTTGGTAGAAACTGGACATTATGGGTGTGTGTGTGTGAGAGAGAGAGATGGAAAGCCACAGATTGGTTTTCCATACTTTCTGTTCCACAAAGTCCTATAAGACAAAACACATGACAAGACATCATTGCATGGTAAGATTCACTATCCCTGTAAACAGCAAATGGCGTGGAGTGTGGGTGGGGAAACTCACATGGCAATGATATAACAGCACACATTTTTTCTAAATTACACTGGACCATGAATGGGGAAACCTGTGGCTCTCTGGAGCCACAGCTTCCATGAGCTTCCATGAGCCACAGCCAGAATGGCCAGTGTGATGCAGCAGCAAAAAAGCTAATGCTATTCTAGGCTGCATCAACAAAAATATAGTGTCCAGATCATGGGAAATAATAGTAGTGCTCTATTTTGCCTTGGTCAGAACACACCTGGAATCCTGAAGCCATTTCTGGGCACCACTGTTTAAGAAAGATATTGATAAGCCAGAATGTGTGCAGGGGAGGGCGACCAAGATGATCAAGGGTCTGGAAACCAAGCCTTATGAGGAACAGTTGAGGGAGTTGGGTATGTTTAGCTTGCATTAGAGGAAACTGAGAGGAGATATGATCATAGAATCACAGAGTTGGAATCGTAGAGTTGGAAGGGACCCTGAGGATCATCTAGTCCTCCCCCCAACAGTGTAGAAATATGCAGCTGTCCCATATGTGCACCAAACCCGCAACCTTGGCATTATCAGCACCACACTCTAGCAAACTAAGCTATCCATGATTGCTTCAAGTTACAAGAAAGGAGAACATCAGGAAGAACGTTATGATAGCAGAAGCAGACTTAGGGGAGCATGGCCGGTTGGCCCAAACTGGGCGCCAAGCTGAGAGGGTGCTGCAACAATGACTTAGAATGGAAGATGAGAGGTGGTGGTGTTGCACAGGGTGCCACTGAAATTTGAAAGTCTGAAGTCCGCTACTGCTGACAGTAAGAGCTGTTCAACTGTGGAACGCTCTCCCTTGGGAGGTGATGGACTCTCTTTCCTAGGAGGTTTTTAAGCAGAGGTTGGATGACCTTCTGTCATGGATGCTTTAGTTGAGATTCCTGTATTTCAGGGGCTTGGACTCAATGACCCACCGGGTCACTTTCAACTCTATAATTCTATGATTCAAAATGTGGAACAGTATCTACCTGTGTGTGCATGTGTTAGTACAAGGGTCTATACACTCACAATCATACTCATTATAAAACCCAGTGAGATTTGCAAATTAAAACCTTTTGCCTCCAATTGCACAATGTTCAGAGCACAACAGAATAATTCTAAACTTGTGTTTGAGAGCCTGCACTTGCTTCTGTTAGCTTTTGGTGACCACCTATCCAGCACTTTGGGCAGGATTCAACTAATGAGCCCTGACAATGGAAGGCTGTACAAGAACTTCTGCTGGCACAATGGGGTCCCCCCCCATGCACAGATCCAGAATTTGTTCAGGAGAATCCTTGGAACAGCACATAAGAGGAAAGGGCAGAACATTCCACCAGGCAAGCAGAGATACTAACATTGGCTACTTTTCCTCTCTAAAATCACCCCAAAATCTCCTGTTAACAGTTTTCACCTCTAGAGCTTGTAGAAAGGCTTTCTCAATACCTGCCCCTCATTCATGGAGCTTCTTTCCCCTAGAGGTTCTTTAGAGCTCAGGCTGAAGTGCATTTCGGAAGTAGTGAAAGGCCCTTCAAGTTCAGGCATGCACCTTGAAGCTGAGCCTAGGCACACATAGTTCCTATATTTACAGCATTCAGCTTTTTGCTAACTTCAGGGATGATTCACAAGTTATAGCAAAACACAGGTCCCTGTGTTTCTACCCCACTGTGACAGCATCCTATCTATAATATCTGAAGGGCATTTGTGTGTCTGAAAATGCGTGTCCAGGAACTTCTGCTGACCATGATGTCTTGGAGACAGACATAAGCACCCCTACAGAAATTACAGAATGGGACAACACCAACCTGGGACAAACACACAGGGAACTGCATTTTGCTGTTACATGTGAAGTCATCATTAGCACAGAGCTATCTCACCTACATTTTGCCATAAGATGCAGAATACACATTACAGGTAGGTAGCCGTGTTGGTCTGACATAGTCGAAACAAAAAATTTAAAAAAATTCCTTCCAGTACCATGAGCTTTCATGTGCACGTGTGTGTATCTGAAGAAGTGTGCATGCACACGAAAGCTCATACCTATGACAAACTTAGTTGGTCTCTAAGGTGCTACTGGAAGATTTATTTTTATTTTTATGCAGAATACATATCTGCTTATTTACACCTCTGCCTGCAGCTGTATAACATGCACACCCGTGTCATACAAAGGCATCATTCCTATGTAGTAACTGCTGGCACACAGACATCTGCTTTAAGGCAAGGGGCTTCAAAGATCTCAGAGCCACAACCTTTCTCCCCCCCCCTTTGCCACAGTGCATCCCAGGTTTGATTCCCCCTCGTCCCACCTTTCATGTGCCAGGAAGCCCTTTCCTGGCACAGCTGTGATGAAGCTGAGTTACACAACAAGCCCAAGATACCCTCCCTCCCACTAAAGCATGTCCCCCTCCCCCTTCCCCCTTTTCCTCCAGCACCTACCCTGAAACAAAACCTCGTTGTCTGGTTGGCACTTCAGATGACACTACAATGAGGTGACTGTGAATGTGTCCTCAGGATGTTGCTCTAGCATTGGACCCAAAAACGCGCTCTTCTGGGCTGCAGTCATGATGGGGTGCCCTTGGGGTGCAAAACTGGGGTACCTATAGTTGTCCTGCAGCGGCAGCATAGAGTCTCTTGGGACTGGGGAGATATTCAAGTCGTTCATCAAGGGGCAAATGTAGGCCCCTCGGTGGTGGGCCCTTGCCATGTCCATAGGCTCCTTCTCGCTCTTGGAAGGGTTGGTGTTGGGGGGGCTGGTCAGGTGGGGGTTGAGGCAGGAGACATCTGGGCTTCTCCCCATGAAGTCCACTAGCATCCCAACCCCGGCTTTGTTGTCGTAGGGGGGGCTGCGGGTGCTGGAGGTGGGGGAGTACCAATAGTTGGGGTTTTTGCAGCTGGGCGAGTCGTAGTGTGGCTGGGACATGGGCAGGTCCCGGCAAGACATGTGCGCAGCTGGGTGGGGCATGCCACCAGCCCCTTGCATGCTGTGTTTGAGCGAGTCGCAGGCTGGGAGCTTGCGGATATCGCTGGGCCTCAAGTCCTCTTTGAAGGCCAGGGTTGGGGAGCAGTTGGGCGAGAAGGCTTTCTGTAAGCTTGCTTCAAACACAGTCTGCTGAGGGGGAGGGGCAGCAAGCTGGTGGGGCAGGGCGGGGAAATGCTTGCTGTCCAGGTCTGCCTGCCCTAGGCCAGGGGAGTCACTCTGGAAGCCTTGCCCAAAGGTGCCGTCCGAAGGGGTGGAGGGGTTCATGGAATAGGGCCCAGCAAAGTCGCAGGGATCCCTTTCGCTGAGCCCAAAGCCCCGCGACTGGGAGGGCAGTGGGGACATGCTGCTGTCTCCACTGTAGTAGTCCAGGCCCAAATCTGTACTGTCTTGAAACATGGGGTTCACTTGCTGGGATTTGGTAGGGAACTTGGTCTTGCCAGTGCCTCTCTCCTTCTTGGAGGCACAGGCACCTCGGGAGCCTCGTGGCTGCCTGGCCCCCGTGCCCCTCTTGGAGGGGTATGCACCTGTCGAGAAGTTCAGGTGAGCAGCATCAAATATGTCCACTTTCTTCCGCCTACCACGTCCCGGCTTAGAGCTGCTCTGAAATAAGACACTCTGGTTCCAGTTGTAACCTGGGGCCGAAGATGACTCATTCCAGTCCATCATCAGCTTCTCCAGGCTAGAGAGGCTGGACTGGCCCTCACTAGACGAAGCCTCGCTGTTGGCCCTTCTGTAGCCAGCTGGCTGGTTGAACTGGGTACTGTCTGATGAGGACTCGGAGAAGGTCTCAGAGACGGTCTGCTGCTTGGCCTTCTGGGGTGTGTAGTTGGAGATATCCAGGATAACATTGGGTTCGTTGATATGGCAGTCAAAGCCTGGGTTGTAAAGCTGGCTGAAGGTTTCAGAGTTCCAGTCCAGGTTGCTGTAGCCTTGCCGGAAAGCCCACTGGGAGGCACTGGGAAACTGCCGGCAGTTCTCCGGGGAGGGCTGAAAGGAGACCGAACCCTTAGGGACCATGTAGCCACCTGGGGACACAGTGCTTGCCCGGCTGTCACACCTCATAGGCGTGTGGGAGGAGCTGGAGAACTGGCTGGGATCCGAGCTGTTGAAGAAGGAGGCCTTATTCAATGGCAAGCTGGGGCCCGAAGTCTGTTGGGCATAGCTGGCGCTATGGGCACTGCTCGGTGATGAGGGCAAGCTGTTGCCACTGCCATACGTGAAGCTGCAGTCTTTGTTGTTGGGGCAGTCCTGTGTAGCATGGTATGGCTTCCCTTGCTGGAACAAGCTAGAAGGTGTCACGCTCTGCCCACCACTGCTGCTGAAGCTGCCGTACTGTGCATAGCTGGAGGCTGCTGTGGAGTGGGTGGTGGGTGACCTGGAGACAGCTGAGAGAGGCGCCAGCTTCTGAAAGGCATCTGTGCTGCGGCATTCCGAAGCAGCCTGAGAAAGGCTGTATCCCGCTGATCGGCTGGGAGGGAACGACTGCCGGCTTGTCATGGCTGTGTGGAAGGGTGCCTCAGTAGTAGCAGTAGTGGTGGTGGAGGAGGGCGTGACTTTACCCCCTCTGCTTGGGTAGGATGCCATGCCCCTCTGCGTAGCGATGGCATTGGGAGGGGCTGTGTACGAAGGAGCAGACTTCCGTGACTCAGAGCGTGTATTTGAAAGGGCAAAGTCTAGCAAGTCAGAGGAATCATCTGAATCCAGCAGGGAGCGGAAATAGCCTGTGAAGAGGCTCTGTCTCTCCTGGCTTAGCTCAGACTGTGATGATGGGTTGCTCCCACCATAAAAACCAGTCCTACTGGATGAACTCGTCTCCAGCGCCGAAGAGTGGAAGGTCCGAGAGTCTTGGTAACTGCAGTTCCTGTTGGCTTGGCTGGAAAGGTGTCCATGATGGGACATCCAAAGACTTTCTTTGTCTCCGCCCCACTCAGAGGTCACATCACTGAAGTTCTGGCCAATGTTTTGCTCAGGAAACAGCGCCCCATTTTTGCGGGACCGCCTCTTCCTCTTCGGCTTCTCCATGGAGTCGGGCTCTGGCCGGCCCCTTTTTCGTGGGTGAACAGGGTCAGCATGCATGGATGCTCCTGGGGCTGCCTTCTTCTTCTTGCCGATGCCTTCAAAAAAATCACTAAAGGAGCAGCGAGGTGACCGGGCAGAGTGGCCCCCTCCACGTCCAAACCCACCTCCTTTACCACCACGTCTACGGAAGCCTTGGACCCGGTGCAAAAAGTGGGAGATGCTTTGAGTGTCTGGGGCTTGGTGGATGGAGTCTGGCTCACTTGGGGTCCAGCAGCGAGGCGGGGAGCAACGAGCTGAGCACTGGCTCTGGCGGTTTAGGAAGGCAAGCTTTGCCAGGACATCAGAGTAGTCAGCTTTACTATCATTGGTGTCGGCGACATAGGAGGGCTGTGGTGATGCCAGTTTCTGTTTCCTCCTCCTCCGCTTTTTCACTTCTGGGGTGGGTTCCTTGGGTTTGCAGGGACCCAGCATCAGGTTTTTGGGGGGTCTCCCCCGCTTGCGCTTCAGGATAATAGGCATTTCACCTGGAGGAAAGACCACCACCACATTACGACCATTGTTCTTCATCTTCAGCAGAGGAGTTGGCTCCAACGAGCTGCAGGTTGTGAGCTCTTTGCCTTCCAGGTTCAAGTTGCTGTTGAGGGAGGACACTTTGTATGTTGTCTTGTTCCTCCTCCCAAGGGAGACAGGGATCTTGGCCATCTTCACCACCATCCTTCGCACTCCACGGCACTTGGGTTTTTGGGCCTGCAGGTTGGCGGCTGGTTTCTGGCCATCTTCAGGTTCCAGTGGGGAAACAATGGGCTCCATCACTTCTGCTGTCACTGGCATCCTGACTTCGTCTGGTTGTGCCATCACCACCTCCACTGGTACAGTCATGGGGAGGACTCTGTTCTCAGCTACAATCTCTGCCCGCCGTCCCCGGCCACCTCTCCGCCGGCGGCAGAGCATCTTTGGTTTATCTGTTCTACGTAGAGCATATTTCCTGTGATCATCCCTTCCCCGCCCTGCTCCTCGCCTTACTACTCCTCTCATGGAGCAGCCTCCGAGGTGGGAGCTGGGTTGCAGCGAATGTGCTCCTAGGGACTCGTCTGTCCCTAGCTGGGGCTGGGAGTCTAACAACTTGGGCAGGGGGCCTAGCAGCTGGGCTTCCGGATCCAGAAGCTGGGCTTGGGAGTCGAGCAATTGGTGGTCCAGAGTCCCTAAAGACTGGAGCCCTAGTGGCTCAGAAAGGGGTTCCAGGGACTGAAGCGATAGTGATTCAGACAAGGGCTCCAGATTCTGCAGCTCCAATTGCTCCAGAGTCTGCAGCCCCAGTGGCTCAGGCAGTGGCTCCACTGTCTGCAGTGCCAGCGGTTCTGGAGGAGGCTCTAAAGACTTAGAGTCTACTAACTGAGGCTGGTGTTCCAGAGACTGTGAATCAATTAACTGGGACCTTGAATCTAGCCCCTGGCTTTGGAGCAACTGGGAGTGGGGCTCCAGATGTTGATGATCTATTAACTGCGGGCCTGGGCATGCCAAAGAAGCCAGTTCGCTCAAGATATCTGTATCAGCCAGTTCGGTATAATCAGTGGTATCAGATTCCGAGCTGCTAGCTTCACCTATGCTGCTTGATGATGCCTTCAAAGCAGGGCTACTCTGGGTGGCTGGGTACTGGGCACTCTGAGTGTCTCCCTCTGACTCTCCTTCACAGATTCCAGTGGGTCGGGTCTGCTTGGGCAGCTCAGCTTTGGTGCTGCCCTGTCCTGCTACCTCCTCGGGGCTACGGATGCTGCTGGCAAGCATGGGTGAGGAGTAGAAGCTGTACTGCAGGCCCTGATCCTGGCCTTCCTCGTTGAATGGTGGGTGGCTGTTAAGCTCTAGGCCACTGCAGTCCAGGTGAACGCCGCAGCTCTTCAGGTCCTGGGAGAGGCGGTTGATGTCCTTCATGATGTCTATGAGCTGCACCACAGGGTAGAGGTTGATACGGCCATTTCCACACTTGCTCTTTAGCAGCGAGATGATGTTGTCAATGTTGCACCTTCCTGAGGCCAGAGTGGCATTGGAGAAGGTCTTGGCAGCTCTGTCGTGCGTGGCTGTCTCATCTAGGCTGCGGGAGTCAACAGGGCAGCCCAGAACATTGGCCGACGGCAAATCCTCTGTCTTGGTGCTGCCATGGGCGTGAAAGCTCTTGTACCGCTCAGCCGTCTCAGCATGACGCAGTGAGCTAGACTTGTGCTCGCGGCCTAATGCTGAACAGGAACCTTCAGGAAAGCTGAGCATGCCAAATGACAAGGCTTTTTCTGCCAGACACGCTGAGACCTTTTGACCAGGATGCCCTGCTTGGTATAACTTTGGCTCTTGGGAGTAATCAGAAGAACTGCGGATGGCACCTCCTGCTGGTGGAACTGACGGGCCCTGTGATTTCAGGCGCTTCCTAAATTCTTCTTCACCGGCATGCCTCTTGGCAGAACAGTTGCTGGGATGCACATCTGCAAACGTGGAACCTGGACCTGGAACAGGCAAAGAGGAGACATTAAGTTTGTCATGTTAATTGGTTCATGTAAAAGTGCGTGATGGACTTAAATATATGACAGCATGGGGCTTCATGGAGGAAGCTATTATTGTTATTATTTAAATTGGTTGGTCATTTTATCTTGCCCAAGGCAACCCAAAGCGACTTACAGCCAAACAAACAAACAGACAGACAGACAGACAATAAACCCAACATACGTAGATACATTAAAACCAAGAGGAAAGAGAAATACATTAAAAACATCCCACCCACTTCTAAAAGGCCACATAAAGTCCTGGTTAATATAGAGGAAAGTTTTTGCCTGGTGCCTAAAAATATGTAGTGAAGGCACTAGGTGAGAGTATTCCACAAATGGGAAGCCACTACAGAAAAGGCTCGTTCTCATGTTGTCACCCTCCAGACATGGTCCTCAGATGATGAGCACAGTGTCTGAGTGTAGGCTCACATGGGGAGAGCTGGTCCTTGGGGTATTGTGGCCCTAAGCAGTTTAAGGCATTACAGGTCAAAGCCAGCAGCCTGAATTGGCCCAGAAACTGATTGACAGCCAGTGCAATTGGGGTCAGGATTAGTGTTATATGCTCAAACCATCTTGCCCTGGTGAGCAACCTGGATGCCAAATTCTGCACCAGTTTCTGGATTGTCTTCGGAAGCCGCCCCATTTACCACACATTGCAGTAATCTAGCCTAGGGGTTACCAGAGCATAGGTGGCAGAAGTTATGCTACTTCTGTCCAGATGCAACCCATGCAGACAGAGCCCAGTGCAGGAGAACAAATGTGCATGCGTGTTACACAACAAATGAACTGTACAGAAGGGTCCTCAGCACCATATGTTTCACTGCTGCTTTGCAAGAGTGGGGTGAAAATACAAAGTCCAGAGCGCAGAACTCACCTTCTGCTTTGCTGTTCCTGCTATTACACTTGAGTTCTCTGTGGAGAAGGAGGACAAAAAAGAAGTTTAGCCTGGAGAATAATCAGAGCCACTCTTTGCAGTCCTTCCAGTCGGTGGCTCACTCATGTGAATCTCATTCTGCAACAAGGGACCCAAATCTACAGCTGGGCACTTAGTTGTACAAATATCCTCTTAGTTTTCTGGTGCCCCAGTTCTGGGGTGGAAATGTGAATTAATGGAAGAAGGCATGGCCGACTGACACCCTGAACAGGAGCACTCCACAATATTATTTTGCTGGTCCCACCTGTGGTTCTGATTATTAGCCCACCTCAGAAGGGTTCTCTCCCATTAACACTGTGCCCTTTCACCTCACACCAATACCTTCTTTTGAGAGGGTTGCTCTTAACAATATATCTGGGCTATGACTGATAACAAATTGCTGGAAGACCTTTCTACTTTACCAGCCGTCCTCACGGGCCCCAAAGTAGGTATGATGGGGGATTTTTTTTTGGAGGGGGAACCCCCAAGCACTTTAAAGTAGGTACAATGTCCTTTTTTGACTGGAGCAGATGTGCTCAGAGAACAAGTTGCTTTTGCTGTCTTAATATCCTTCAAATGCTGCTATTTACCCCCACAAGCAACACACACACACACACACACACACACACACACACACACACACACACAAGCAAAACACAGGTATCTGCATCTTGTTCTAATGCAGAGCTAACAGAAGCTATTTCTGCAGCTAATTAAGGGGGGGGGGGTATTTATATTGAGAATATGGCACCAAGGAAAGGGTTAAGCATTCAATTCACCCCTGGCTGCTTTATAGGCAAATATAACAACTCTCCCACATCATGCCAGTTTTGGCCCTGATTCTCAAAGGGGATAAAATAAGTCATTGTGAGGTTCCACTACAGTGGAGATTCTGATCAAAAAATCCACCTCTCCCAAATATGGCTGCTTCATCTTATGAAGATTTTAACTATGAACGCTTACTCAGAAGTAAGTGCCATTGAGCTTAGTGGTGGTTACTGTGTGGTAGGTGTGTTTAGGGCTGCACTCTTTAATGTGGATGAGGTAGCTCTTACTACCCGGCTTTCACTCACATTCAGACAGACAGACATTCAACAGGCGCAGTCATGGGGGGCAATCAAATTGTTTTTATTTCTGTCTGTCATTTAAAAGCTCAGAGCCTCTGTCCAGGGTGGGGGTGGGTAACTCTGACCGAAAAATAAAATTTAAGAAGTGGATATTTCAAATGCATAAATGGAAACTATAAGCAGGGATTGTATGATGGTGGAGGACGGCAGATATTCTGGATGTATTAGCAGGAAGTCAAGTATCTGGTGTATGTAGCAAAAGTCATTTTTGGCTACAGGCTCTTGTAGCCACGTCTCCACTAGGTGTCCCTGGTGAGCTACAGATCCCCTTCCAAGCCGCCATGTCTGTCAAATGGTTAAACCCCCCCTCCCAAAGTTATTCCCACTTTCCGTTTAAACTTTCTGACCTGGCTGTGCTACTTCTCTGGCCTGACAGAAAGCCCTCTTTGTGCAGTTCCCCCTTTTTGTGCGACAGCAGCAGAGCACTTTCCTTGCCCAGAGCCGGCTGAGGGAACGCACACCTGGCACCAGAAGCCCGCCCCCCCTTTTATAGTATCAGTTACACGGTCTGTGCCTCCCCACACTCTGGAAGGAAGGGCGACAGAATGAAGGAAAGAAGGAAGGAAGGAAGGACACAGAGAAAGAGAGTGACGCTGAGGAAAAGAATGGAAGTTCTTTGTGTGCAACTCTCTCCTTGGCAGGGAGAGGGGAGGCCCAAACTGAACGTTCACCATTCCAGCCTAGCCCCGAAGGGCCGGCCTCCACTTCAAATGAGTCTCCTCCCTCAGACTGCGGCAACCCTAATCTGTCTGGGGAAGCCTTGCTTCAGACTGGCCGCACAGACGAAAACCAGCCTATGCTGAGGCCAAGGGAGCTATGACTACACATGAAGCAGAACATGTGTATCGTCTCTGTCTTTGCAGACTTTGCTGTCGGAGGCAAGCGGCAAATGGCATCTTTGTCCTCTGCTCCAACCCCCCCCCCCCCCCGACCCCAAAACCACAGTGCCCGAAGACCGCCATGCTTTTGTGGCACCTGAGACAGAAAACTCCACAAGTGCCCCACCTGGCACTAAAAAACAAAACAAAAAACAAAAAACCCAGTAATAATACTACTCTTAATAACCAATAATTTTCTGTCCTGTCATGATGCCACAAAGCCTGGGTGGACTGTTTCGCTCTCCCCAGTAGAGGCTGGTCCATTTGGGCAAGTTCAGCCTGCCTTCAGCCAGCGCCCAGCTTACACACAGCCACTCTGGGAGTGGCACTGGCTGCCCGCATCTCAGTGTTGCCTTTGCAGAGGATGGTGGCAACAGCAGCAGGATTACTTGGCTTCACCTACTGTTGTTGCAGTTACAGTGGTACCTCGGTTTCAGTACACAATTGGTTCTGGAAGTCTGTACTTAACCTGAAGCGAACTTTTCCATTGAAAGTAATGGAAAGTGGATTAATCAGTTCCAGACAGGTCCGTGGAGTACTTAAACTGAAAGTACTCAAACCGAGGCGCACTTAAACCCAGGTATGACTGTATTTGTTATATTTATCAGTAGCTTAAAAACAAACAAAAACAAAATAGTAACTTACAAAACCAAGCCCTGAAAACAAATAGAACATGTAGAATAAAAAGAACCCCAAATGGTCACTGTAATACACATAAAGGAGCAGGTCCAACTCAACCTCCCCTTTTAGAATATATGCCGCAAATTAAGGTCCAAAAGCCTAGCTGAATAAATATGTTTTTGCCTGGTACCTTAACACAGGTAGTGATGGCACCAGCCATGGCTTCCCAGGGAGAGCATTCATCAACCAAAGAGCCACCACGAAGAAGCCCTGCTTTGTGCCACTATCCTCTGCACCTCCCTTGGGAGGAGGCAGACAGAAAAGGATCTCAGATGAAGAATGCAGGGTCTAGGTTGCTTCATTGGGGAGAGGTGGTCTTTGAGATGATCCAACTACTGGCTGCCTGAGCGTCAGCTTCCACAATCTCTGCCTAGGGTTGCCATACATCTGGGAAATCCCGGACACATCTTTTGGGGGGCCAACATGCCCATCCGGGGGATTTTTACATTTTAAAGGAAATGTCTGGGTTTGGGGGGGAGGGTGTATTGATTGATTGATTGATTGATTGATTAGGGTTTATTTTGCTCGCGTGTAGCAGATCAGGTTGTTCTGCACGCCGTGGCCACTGGCAACCCGAGCTTTGGAAAGAGTGGTGCAGGCATGGTGGCAGCCGACATGCCCACACACCTCTTTCCCCAGCTTGGGCTGGCAGTAGCTCGGGCTGTCCTCTTTTTTTGCTCTTCAATATATGGCAACCCTATCTCTGGTTCTCTCGAAGGCCTCTCTCCATATGAACCTACCTGGACCCTGAGATCATCTTTGGAGGCCCTTCTTCATGTGCCTCCTCCACGAGAGGTCCAGAGGGTGGCAATATGAGAATGGGCCTTTTCTGCAATGGCTCCCCGTTTGTGGAATGCTCTCTCCAGGGACGTTCGTCTGGCACCTTCATTATACACATTTAGGCACAAGGCATAAGTCCTTTGGTTGAGTGACATCTGATACCCTTTCAAATGTGTTAAGGGAGGGGGATTATTGGTTTGGTTTTCTTCTTATTAATATGATATACATTGTGTTTTTTATATTGTAATTTTATGTTGTGAATTGCTCTGAGTTCTATGCATAAAGGGTAGTATGCAAATCAAATAAATAAATAAATAATTGGAGTTGAAAATTGTACAGTCCTAACTCCTGAAGAAATCTGAGCTGGCTCTAACCAAGCTGTGTGGTGTGTGTTTTAGACCCTATATACTGAGATTGGCTCCCTAAATACTGCCAGGCAAATAGAGCTTTTGCGTTGCTTGGCAGGTAAACTGTTTTAATGGGATGAACTCAGTTTTTATCTGCTGAGCTTGTCTCCATTTCATATTGTTTGTATTGTTTTATTATGATATTGTGATTTTTAATTGTTGTAAGTCACCCTGACTCATGCATATGCATTAGAAGGGTGGAATATAATTTTCAAATATGGATATGGATATATATAGATATATAGATATATATATAATCATATGATAATAAGAGATCAGCCAAGGTGCCTGGTTCAAACACACTGTATACCCCCATGCAATTATGCCTGGGAATATGAGTCAGGGGCTGTAGATCAGTGGTGAAGATCTGCCTTGCATGCAAAATGTTCCAGGTTCAATCCACAATGGTCTGGTAGGTGCAGGAATGTGGGAATCTGCCTTACACTCGGTTAGTTTATTTGTCCATCTAGCCAAGTACGGCATTGTCTGCTTTGACTGGCAGCAGCTCTCCAGGGTCTCAGAAACAGAGGTTTTTCATATCACCTGTGCCTGAGCCTTTCAAGTGGGGATGCCAGAGGTGGAATCAGGGATCTTCTTCATGCAAAGCAATGCTTTACTATTAAGCTAGATAGAGTCCTTGATTACTAAGATGTCTGAGTGCCCTGGGGGACGGGGCGGGGGAGAAACAGCATAATTCAGTTCAACAAAACAGTAAACTTAAAAATAATAAAAACACATATTAAAAGTTTACTGTTGTGTAAGTGATGTGTTTATGCAGCAAAATTCTTTTAAAAAACAACAACACGATAGCATATTGAGCTCTTATTGGTAGGACAGGCTATGAATAAAAAGTAGAGGACATAAAATATAAATAAAGTTTTGCTCGAGATAAGAAATGCATTCCCAAAATGGCAGAAAGAGCCATTGGGACTTTCCTTTCTCACCAGCCTCTTTAACTGAGGGTCCAGGAGAGCTGGGGCTGATGGGAGTTGTAGTCCAAAACATCCAGAGGGCATCAGGTTGGCAAAGGCTGCTGCAAATCTTTCACCCCACTCAGCCATTAGTGGATACAAACACACATAACAAAGGAAGAACTGAATACCTTGCCAGGGGGCCTTACTTTCTGTTTCCAGGGCCACAACCTACTTTGCTTTCCCATTTATAGGGCAACTGATACCACCAAGGTAAAAACAACTCTGAAGGTAATTTTGTTGTTGTTGCTAGATTTATATTAGTTGCAATGGGCGTAAATCAGAAGCTCGAGCTTCTGATGGCGCTCAGAGGTTAACAATGGAAGTGCTGGGAATATTTCCAGTGATAATCAAAGTCTGGCTCTGTTTTTACACACTGCCACAAACCACTCTACACATGTGGTGCTGGCAGGATGCCAATGGCAGGATGCAGATAGAGTCCCACATGTGCCAGCAGGATCTTTTCACAGCACTGCCACAGAAGTGGCTGGAAGTCAGCAGAGGTCAGCACTTTCCTGTGGCCACTATGGGCTGAGATGGTTGAGACTTCTCCTCTCTTAAGTCATACAGTCAAAACGTACAAAGGAAGCACGTCCCCCCCCCCTTGCCCTTTCCAATGTTATGTTTGCATTTTTTAAAAACCGGTTCGTGAATGTTTGTTTTTGCATCCATTCTCCATACTTCTCGAAACATCATTGAAGTTTGCAATACTAATGGAGGAACTGGAGTGAGAGAGATATGCTGGCCATATTATGGGTGCTAGACAACTGGTACTTTCTTTCGTTGGCATCTCCCCAGTCTATATTCACCATGCTGGAAATGTGCAGAGCTAGTTTAGCAGAGGTCATTCCCAAAAGAGGAAGACGTGTCTTTGAAATGAGCCTGTGGGGAGGGACTTTGTTAAACTATCCGTGGTGTTAGACCTGCCTTCATCCTGAAATAAACTACTTATGAGATGTTCCACAAGATGTGCTGAAAAAGCTCCTGGTGCAATGTGCTCTCTTTGAACAACAGGGTGCTTGAATCTGTGACTGTGCACAAATACATACCTTCTCTGACCTTTACAGTTTGATCTGCAGGGGTTCATGCCACCAGTTCAAACACTGATTAGTCATTTGTTTTGCCTTTTCCCCCATGTTTCAGACAGGCTATCTGCCTTTTTTATTGCGTGTTGTTTTATAGGCTCACATCAGTGAAGCTCCAATTCAAGGCTTTGCAAATATTGTTGTTGTTTTTAAGTAACAGAATGGGGGGGAATGGGAAGGTAGATTCATATTGCCACAAACACTGGACCATCAGCACTGTGCACAATCCACTTCTGTTGCAAAGTAGAAGAACCAATTTCACCCAAGTTGGACCTGGGAGAAAATATCTTTTGTTTAAAACAGACTGTACTGAATGCGATTCCAGAGCGTCCTACTGCTCAAGCAATGTTTCGTCGTTATGCACCCTGTGTTTTAAAGCCAACTAGCCTGGTGTGTGCCCTTGTATGATGATTTAACCTTGTTTCCCAAAGCCTGGGCAGTTTCCTTTAAAACCTCAATGAGTGATATGAGAAGCATTTTGGCTTTCAGTTTTTAACAAGGTATGTTTCCAGTCCAGAGACTCCCAACTGGTGGGTCAAGATTCCACCAGATTGGAAGTTGTGCATGGTTCCCCAGGAACCACATTTAATGAGTTCAGGTATTTATACTTTACTCTGTATATCTCACAGCTAACAGAATATATTCTAACTCCTTTTGTGTGGTTCTGTCAGTTCTATTATTTGTTAAAAATGGAATAGAACAAAGAATCCACCAGTCCAGTGTGTTGCAAGGACTTTCTGTAAAAGCGCTGACAGTGGTAGGCATTGGGACACTTGCCCCATAAGTGTTGCAGGAACAACTTGTGATTCACCACATGGAGCAACTGCACACAGATAGAGCTGTTTCTGACAGCTGTGACCTAGCAAGGTCTTTGCACTGGTTAAACTATGGAATTAGCTCCCCCAAGAAGTAGTGATGGCCACCAACCTGCATGGCTTTAAAAGAGTAGACATAAATTCATGGAGGATAAGACTATCAGTGGCTACTAGCCAAAGTGGCTACTTTCTGCTTCAGCTGTTGGGAGGCAGTATATCTCTGAATATCATTTGCTGGGGCTCACAAGTGGGGCAGTGCTGTTGAACTCTGCTCCTGCTTGTAAGCTTCCCACAGACACCTAGTTGGCCACTGTGAGAAGATGATACTGAGCTAGATAGGCCATATGCATGTTCTTCAGGACTCAGGAAACAGAAATATGAAACCTTGTGATTAGTAGGTAGTACAAAGCCTCTGGCCTGGCCTGGCCTACTCTAAATAATAATAATAATAATAATAATAATAATAATAATAATAATAATAACAACAACAATAATAATAATAACAATAATAATAATAATTTATTATTTATACCCCACCCATCTGGCTGGGTTTCCCCAGCCACTCTGGGTGGCTTCCAACCGAATATTAAAAACAGTACAGCATCAAACATTAAAAACTTCCCTAAACAGGGCTGCCTTGTCTTTTAATGTAAAGTAGTTGTTTATTGCCTTGACATCTGCTGGGAGGGCGTTCCACAGGGCGGGTGCCACTACCGAGAAGGCCCTCTGTCTGGTTCCCTGTAACCTCACTTCTCGTAATGAGGGAACCGCCAGAAGGCCCTCGGTGCTGGATCTCAGTGTCCGGGCAGAACAATGGGGGAGGAGACGCTCCTTCAGGTATACAGGACCGAGGCCGTTTAGGGCTTTAAAGGTCAGTACCAACACTTTGAATTGTGCTCGGAAACGTACTGGGAGCCAATGTAGATCTCTCAGGACCGGTGTTATGTGGTCCCGGAGGCCGCTCCCAGTCACTAGTCTAGCTGCCGCATTCTGGATTAATTGCAGTTTCCGGGTCACCTTCAAAGGTAGCCCCACGTAGAGCGCATTGCAGTAGTCCAAGCGGGAGATAACGATGGTGTCAAAGGCCGCTGAGAGATCCAGCAGAACTAGGAAACAGCTCTCACCTTTGTCCCTAGGTCGCCGGAGATCATCAACCAGCGCGACTAAAGCAGTTTCAGTCCCATGGTGAGGCCTGAATCCCAACTGGAAGGGATCCAAATGGTCCGCTTCTTCCAGGCGTGCTTGGAGTTGTTCAGCAACCACCCGCTCAATCACCTTGCCCAAGAATGGTAGATTTGAGACTGGGCAGTAGTTGGCCATATTGGCCAGGTCTAGAGATGTTTTTTTTAAGAAGCAGTTTAATGACCGCCTCTTTCAGTGGGTCTGGGAAGGCTCCCTCGTAGAGGGAAGCATTCACCACCCCGCAGAGCCCATCGCCCAGCCCTTCCCGGCTTGCTTTTATTAGCCAGGATGGGCAAGGATCAAGGAGACAGGTGGTCGGTTTCACTCGTCCAAGCAGCCTGTCCACATCCTCGGAGGTAACAGATTGGAATTGATCCCATATAACATGACTATACAGGGCTCTGGCACTCTCCCGCCCTGGCCCTGCTCCCACGGTGGAGTCTACCTCCTTCTGAATCTGAGCGACTTTATCTGCAAAAAACTTTGCAAAAGCATTGCAGGAGATCTTGTGGTCCCTACCAGGCCCCGATGATGAAGGTGGTTCTGATAGATTGTGAACCACCTGAAAAAGTCTCCTGCTGCTGTTTTCTGCAGATGCAATAGAAACAGTGAATAAGGTCCTCTTTGCCGTCGCCATTGCCACTTGGTAGGCTCGATGTTGAGCTCTAACCCGTGTCCGGTCTGATTCAGAATGAGTTTTCCGCCACCGGCGCTCTAGCCGTCTCAGCGACTGTTTCATCGCCCTCAGCTCCGGGGAAAACCACGGGGCTGTCCGGGCTCCATGCAATCGGAGAGGGCGCTTCGGAGCCAGACAGTCAATAGCCCTGGTTAACTCCACATTCCAGCGGGCACCAGGGAATCAGCTGAAAGGCCATCGACATGGGATAAAGCATCCCCTACCACTCTCTGGAAGCCAATTGGATCCATTAAGTGGCGGGGGCGGACCATCTGAATCGGTCCCACCTCCCTGCAGAGGGGAAGGGTCGCTTGCCTCACCTGGTAAATTCTCTTACCCAGTTCCTGACCATAGGGGTCCTAGACTGGAAATGTTACTCTCGAGATCTAGATTCAGAGAGATTCACTATTGCAGCCTAGTCTTGACACTTCCACTGATACTGTGACTGAATATTGCAGTGCACGACTGGGAAACACAGGAACGTGTTGAAGGAATTTCTCGCTAAAGAGCTAAGCTAGAAGTGGAAAGCAGCCCCCACCAAGGTTACTTGTAATTTCTCTGGGTGGACTATGCCACCTCCACTGACCCATTGATCCCCATCTCCATCCTGCAAAGTCTGCCATGTGGACCAATGGGGGATTGGCACAGTTGCCATTCTGAATGAGTGCATCCAAGCCCTGATGGGAAAATGCCATGTGGTTATGCCCTCAGGCTCCAGTCTGGTGGGTAGCAGCTCCAGGCTTGCAGGCTGCACTAAAAGTAGGTTGAGGTAGTTCCTGGCCTGGTGCTGGAGAAAGAGGCTGAGCCACAGCAAGGGCAGAAGGGAAGAACATTACCCCTGAGAACAGGCCAGCCCAGCTCAACAGAATGCCTCCTCTCCCCCTGTCCCACTCTGTGCTGCAAAAATGCAACTGCACACTGTAATGCTTTTAATTTACAGCTGCCTTCTGCATTACAAAGTGTTGGTTTTTCATGCTGTTCTGAGAGCGGGAGATGCAGCATGCAACTATCTTAAAGAAATAAAACAATCAGATACAGCCTATATACCAGGAGTAGGGAACCTATGGATCTGTAGATATTGTTGGACATCTCTCATCAGCCCAGCCAGCTTGGTCAATGGTCAGAGATGTTTGAAGCTGCAGCTCAGCAAGTTCCACACCCCTGCTATATACTAATAGCAAATGCATTCTCCAAGTGCTTATACTTTTGTAGCCAAAACAGCACCACCCATGCACAAGAGAGAAGTGACAACAACAAAGAATACAGAAAAACAAACACAAATTTAGAAGAAGAAAAATTCTGGTTGATGTTGTGGGGAAGGTACTCCCAACAAAAGTTCAATGAGGACGGAGTGTGCTCTATGCGCATGGAATGCTGATGGGCTGGGGGGGGGGGAGGCAGGGTAGAGAAAACTACTAGGGAGGGAGAATAGAGTATCCTGGGAAAGGACATGGCTGGCAGGCTTTTTGAACAGGAACATTCCACACTGCAAAATTTTGCTGCAGTTTCCACTTGAAATAAATACTACAATAAATAGAATGGCTCTACTCAACCATAATGTTGATGTAGCAAGTGGTACAATTCTTTTAGCCAAAACATAAGGGTGCATGGGTAAATGATAAGTGGCACGCTATCCTGACTTTTCCCCATAAAAGAAAAAGCTTAATCCATACAATGGGGCTCAACCAAGGCACAATTAAACATATTTTCAAATCCTACAGATTTCAATATGGGAATTAAAAGTCTGTGCTGCTGAAATCCCAGGAATTGTTTTAAAATAATGCTTAACTTTGGCTGGATTATTCATTATCATTAATTACATTTCTATACTGCCCTTCATCTGAGGATCACAGGGCGATTTACCACCTCATGTGAGGTGATGGATACTCTGAGCTATTTATTTATATTTGGAAAGATGCTACTATGGGAAAGGGTTAACATATCCAGGGCACCTGCATGCGGGAGGGTGAAGGCATTAATACCTTTGACTCCCAATGCACACCATTCCTTATGCGGATTCACAGGTATGCGCTATGCTGCATTATCACTCAGAGAGGGTCACATCATATTTTTGGAGATGGGGAAGTGTGGGTCAAGATGTGCCTCTTCAACTGGGCGGCTGGGAGGGAGGCAGTCCGGGAGGCAGTCCAGTCTCCTTCCATTCTCTCCTCCCATGCCTGCACTCTCAACCCCGACCCATAAACATCTTTCACATGTTGTTTCACATACTGTATGTCCAGCCTCTTCTTGTTCCTCTTCCCTTCATTCTTGGCACTGAAACCCTTTTCCACTGCAGGCCCCAGCCAGCCAGCTAGCGAGGCACAGCCTTCCCTCCCTCCCTCCTGCTCAGCTCCAGGAGGGCTCCACAGCTCAGAGAGCCTCTGCAGGAAGTGACCTCAGTTCTTTGGCAGGCTTTGCCATGTTGCACCTACAGGAGCCATCTGCACCATTCAGCAGGCTCCTCTCCTCCTCCTCCTCCTCCTCCTCCTCCTCCTCCTCCTCCTCCTCCTCCTCCTCCTCCTCCTCCTCCTCCCCACTTTGTGAAGGACCATCACCCTTCCGCCGTAGATCTGCTCGGATCTTTTCAAAAGGGCTGTTTTTGCTTCATTTTCTAGATTCTCCGACTCTTCCGTCCCCTGCCTCCAAACTTCCTGACACTGTCCAGTACGGGTAAGAAGGAAGGACTCCCATGTCTGCCGCAGACCTGGCTTTCCTCCTGATTTTCCATACACTCCCACCCTGTTCTTATGAGAACACTCCTTCTTTCGCTCCCCTCCCCACCTCTGCTTCGCTGTTTCCAGGCAACTCTTGGCCAGATGTGGAGTGAGAAGGGTCAGGGAGGCAGTAGCTGTGCACAGCAGGGATCCACAGAGCCCTTGAGGGCAGCAGGGAGGGAGGGTGTTGGAGGAACCAAGATCTCTCTCCTCTAGAGCACTTCCTCAGCCCCCTCCCCCTTTCTATCAAAAGGGCTGAAGATAACAGGAGGAAAGGGAGCCAAGAACAGGGATGTGTGTATTCAATAATTACACTGCGCAAAGAATAAACCCAGTACCACTGAGCATTCAGAATTCTCAGACTCTGCTCACTTTCTAAAGAAAAACCCAAGTTTCTAGTCCCTAAAGCAGCCGGGAGAGGTCTATACAGAGATTCAAGAATCCTGTTTTTCTTGCTGTTTTAAATAGTTTGTTTGCAACTTATTGTTTCGATGCTCATGAAATTTCCTAGACATTGGGAAATCTCCTAGACATCTGGTTGCACTGTGCTTCAAAATATATCTCCTCCCTCTGTTATAAGAATTTTGAGGTCATATCTATATATATATAATAATTGTTCATAAAACATGTACATGAATGTACAGGCACATGTCTGAAGCAGCACAGGAAGACAGGCCTTTCTGACACCATTTTGACTCTCTCTCTGACCAGGTGTTCCTCTGCAAGGAAGAAGTGGGGTGGGGGGAACCTTCTCATTGTCTCAGGAATTAAAGTGATAATCCCTGGCATCCTGATACCTGACTGCCAGACAAAAGGGTGTGATTAACTTGGCTGGGAAACAGGGAAATGTAAATATCTCTCAATTTTGTTGATTAGGTTTTGGGGGGCAGGGGGCAGGGTCCAGACTGCTCAGATTACTGCCACCAGACCTCCCCTTTCATGATGTACCTATGATGAATCTAGGGAGGGGGGTCTTGGGCTACACCCCTTCTGTGACATATGGATGATGCTTCTGGGGGGTGGGCTGAAACCAATTTCAAATTTCTTTTTAAGGGCAAGACATCTTTGTTTGGGGTTCCTTCCTTGTTCTCCTGTGTGAGAGGAAGGACCCTGTTGCAACAGCAAAAATAAAAGTGCCTTGCTTCGTACGTCCTGGTTTGGTCTCTGTTATTTGGTGGGCAGGAGACGCTTAAATTCGTCTGCTTGCCTGGATCCTTGAGCTCTCCCTGGGTCAAGATCCATTTCTCTGGGTTCATAGGAACCAGCTTAAATTTTACAACACCTCCAATGAGACAAAGTTTTCCCTTTTCCTGACATGTTATCTTCACAACCATCCTGTGAGGTAGGTTATGCTGAGAAAGCAAGCTTTGTGGCTGCATGGGGATTAGACTCTCCCCTGTCTAAATCTAATCCTCTTTCCACTTGTACACCACACAAGGTCTCATAGGGCTACTTAGGAATTGGTAATAAAAGCATTTCTGCTGTATAAAAGTAGGCATCCACAAATACAGCAACACAGGAATTAAAATGTATTTCCTGCCATGGCACAAAGGAGAGCCAGGGAATTCTAAGCACACACATGTGCAAGCGCACACACACACATTTATCTGCAGTACTTTCATTTCAGGGGTCCCTTCACCTGGTCTGGTTAAGGGTCAACCAATGTGAGCAAACTGGCATGGTGAATTACGTTTGGCATGCAGTGAGGCCCAGCTCCCTCCCAACAACATGCACAAGCCTGCAATCAAGACAATATTTGCTTATGAAGTGTCAAACATGGGACCGAGTCATGACATGTCTAGGAAGTGAAAGCATCATGAAGTCACAGCTCTACCTTGGGCTGAGGTTTGGTCGACACTACACAAATTTACAGAAGAAAGGGTGGCAAAATAGTTGTAGATGAATGCATGGCACTACAGTGGTACCTCAGTTTCAGGTTAAGAACTTAATTCGTTCTTGAGGTCCGTTCTTAACCTGAAACTGTTCTTAACCTGAGGTACCACTTTAGCTAAGGGGGCCTCCCACTGCTGCACAATTTCTGTTCTCATCCTGAAGCAAAGTTCTTAACCCGAGGTACTACTTCCAGGTTAGCGAAGTCTGTAACCTGAAGCATCTGTAACCTGAAGTGTCTGTAACGAGAGGTACCACTGTACTTGGGGCAGCATGCAAGATGACACCTTTTTTCTTAATGGTTCCATACACTAATGTTAAAAAAACCCCAAACTAGCATGGCAGGCAAAGAGCTAGGTCAAGACCTCTCTGATCTGCTAGTTTTCTGCTTTCAGGGAACTCTGTATAGATCTCTGTGTTTTAAACATTGGGTAAGCCTATTCGAAATTGGCATCCCTCTCTGGTCTGCAAGTGGTAGAGACCAGTCAACTATCTGATGCTGCTGAAAACATAGACTAAGGTTGAGTTTGAGCCCAATCCATTGAACCCACACCCGCCCCCACCTATTTAGCTTTGCTTGGCTGCTCAAATTGATATGGAATTTTTAGAGCAGTGGTAGGGCTCCTCAGAAATCAGGGGTTGGATGCGGTCCTCCAACCTTCCCTATTTGGCCCTTGGAACACTCCCTAGGCCACACTCCTTCTCCAGACCACACCCTCTACTGCCCCTGCTTCACATCCCTACTAAACGATTTTGCTTGGCCGGAACGTGTCCTTGAACTCTGATCAGGATTCTCATGAACAAAAGTGAAATTTACATTCATTGCTCCACCTCCTTTTGCCACTGGCCCCACCCACCATTGGCATGTGGCCCATGGGTGGTGGTCCAGAAGGGAATGTGGCCCCTGGACTGCAAAATATTTCCCCGTTCATTTTGGAAACACACACACAAAAGCATGTTCGCATACTGGCAGGGGGCAAGCAGCACCGGAGAGGGCCCACTCTCTGCCTTGTTCCCACCCGCTTACCTGGGCCGCCCGTATTTGCAGTGGAGGTTCACCCTGAAGTTTCTCTCGCTGCCGTCCGCCTCGCTGTTGTTGGGCTGCCTCAGCCCCGGGCCCTGGCTGCGCGGGAACCATTCAGCTGGAGGGTTGGCTCCGTTTTCCAGTCCAATGGGCTGGCAGGCGATGGAGCTCCCATCTGTTAAATGGAAGCACAGAGACCCGGGCGTGTGAAGCAGCGACAGAGCAGGCAGAAGGTACAAGGAGGAGGCAGGGACAGATTTTATATATATATTAATAATAATAAACAGGAAATTTAATTTCAACGGGAGTGGTGGGCAGCAATACTACAAAGGCCCAACAGTGCTTTGGCTATGGATGTGGAGGTGACAGTGCAGATGAGCAAGTGTTTGTGGCAGCAGGCGGGGCATAAGGAAGAAGGGTGGTGGTATCACTCCCTCCCCCCTCACTGTCCAATCTTGCAGGCTTTTAGTAAGCTGATGCTGCCTACTTTTAAAGATAGTGGACGGGGGTGGAGGGGTGAGGCAGGGGAGTTATGTATATGGCATCACTAAGTGCAGGAAGACATTTTGCTGAATTGTACTTTGTACTGCTAATAACACATATACAGGTCGTCCTGGGGTTATTTATTGTCTGTGTCATGCAGGGTAACAGAGAATACCATGCCAATTCATGCCCACCCATATTCGCAGCCATGTCTCCCTGCTGCCACCTTTCCGCCTGATTCGAAACAAATTTGTACCAAGGATACGGCCAGATAAGGGGGAACCCTGCGTCTCTCTGTCCAAGGTTTGAGATGGTTCCCAAGGTCACCTAAAAAAGGAAAGGGTGTGGGGAGGCTTGGCTTTGGTCTATAACAGATGTGCACAAAGGGGCCTGGCTCCTGGAGAATGCAACCCCACCTCGACCCAGAGGGATTATGCTGTGGGTCAGATGTCTCTGCAGCCCTGATAAACAGACAGACAAAATGTCCGTGCATCCTTCTGCATGCCAGGCCTGGCTGTCACTCATCAGATCCGCCTCATCTCCAGCCCAGGCTCTCTTGGCCTTTCCTTCCTTGTCTGGCTCCCCTCCCCTCCCTTCCCTTCTCTCTCTCTCTCTCCTTTTTGTCCATCTCATCATAGCCCTGCAGGGGGATCGGCCAAACTCTATTAGCTACAGTCATCCTGCTGTCTCAAGCTGTGGTGTGTGGTGTGGTGTGGTGTGGTGTGGTGTGTGTGTGTGTGTGTGTTTAATGGAAGGCATGCATGCTCTGTGCAAGTTATCCCTGTTTTAGTCACTAAATGTTGGTGATATGCAGCTTTGCACCTTTGCTCGCATGCCTGGATGTGCGCTATTTTGAACAGGACGTAAAATTCCAACTCGACCAGCTTCACGACTACTTGGTGAGGTAGATCAGGAGTGATCAAGAGTGGCGAATCGGCAGCCTGGGGGCCAGATTCAGGGCCCAAATATGTTTTATCGTGCCTCTGATAACCCTAAACAATATTTAAATCAAGGTGTGGTATGAATTTTGGCCAAGAGTTTGATGTGGAGAGGAAATGAAAAATTGTTCTCAGACATTGCAATCCGTACAGATATTCAACACCTGCCATGTGGCATCTCTCTTTGGCTTTCATACACACTGTCTCGGCTGCACCCAAATTCATATGCTCTCTATAGCCTTGTTGTTTACTGTTACTGACTTTAGACAACTCCCAAATAAATGAGCTGGGGTTCATGGGGTTCAATTTATTTCCTTTTTAAAAAAATGCCATGTGGTCCCCTTATTTGCTTCTGCTCATGCAGAGAATGCTCCTGTATCTTTCGCTGCTGTACAGAAGAGAGAATTTTGGCAATTGCTGCTTCTTATGCAGTGATGGGGGAAACTGTTCCTGTCAAAATGATTTCATCTTCACAGGCATTTAAAGGAATGGAATTCATTCTTCCAACCACTTCTGATCTCCCCACCCCCTTGTTTCCTTCTCTCTTCCTGCTTCTTTTAGAAGATAAATAAAATCCGAGAGAAAAAGAAAAGTTGGTGGTGCCCATTGTATCAGGACTTTGGGGCGGAGGATCAAGTACCCACTCAGCAGGAAGGTCCCCAATGCAACAGGGCTGGCTTACCACACACTGAAGTAAGTGAAACAGCACGCACTGTCATCCAAAGAGCCCTCCCTGTAGGACTATTTAAAGATGCAACATCATCTAAGGCAGAGGTGGAGAACTTGTTACCTTTCCAGATGTTGCTGAACTACAACTCCCATCATGCCTAGCCACTGGAAACACTGACTAGGGTTCATGGGAGTTGCAGTTCAACAATGTCTGAAAAGCCACAGGTGAACCTTTCCTGATGTGAAGCAAGGATAGGCAACCCGTGGTTCTCTACGTGCCACTGGACTCCCAACTCCCATTAGCCCCAGCAAGCATGGCCACAAGAAATGAGTCCTGGCAGAACATTACATTGGCTATGTGCACCATTGCCCTCACCCACCAGTTGAAAGTCCATTATCAAGACACACACACACCCCAAAAAAACTGTTGGTTTCCTATTTAATTCACAAAGGAAGTCCAACTGCAAACACAGTGCAACTTGGTAGCAGTTTTATAAGGCTAAGAAATGTGAAGAATCACAAACGCACTTACAGAGAAAAGAAAGGCGCTATTTCTGAAAAGATTGTATATAGCACAGAGTTACAGGCGCTTACTTCTAAAAAAGAAAAAGAAAGCCTCTGCACACCAACTCCTCCTTCTCTGGGATTTGGCTGGCCAAAGTGATGGTCTGACTTGTTTTGATAGCTCCGGCTTTTAGGGCATAAAACAGCACCTATGGCATGTCCAGAGGCAATGCCCTAAACAGTTTATTTGAAGGGTCAGCCTTCCCTCACATGAGCCTGCCCACAGTGCTCTTCAACAGAAGCTTTGCTCTGTGTCCTACAGCTGTGCTCAGGAGCCCAGTTGGGTGGCAATGACCAGAGGGTGGAGCATCCTACCTGGGGAGGCCTGGATAGTAGTCTCCTTTCTGATGGCTTTCAAGTGTTAAATCCTCTCTCTCTTTTTTTACCAGTTCTTGGGACTGACAAACCTTTTGCTTTTATTCTTTCTATTGTATTGTATTGTATTGTTTTATTACATCTATATCCCACTTTCTTCCTTAACAGAACCAAAGATGGCATACATGCAGTTCCAAGGTAAGTCACCAATCCAGGTACTGACCATACCCTGGGGACATAAAGTTACATTTTTAACCTGTGATTTTGAGCTTCTTATGGGCACGTGAAGTCCAAAGGCAGGACAAAAATATTTTATTAATAAAATTAAAAAATAATGCCATAACAGGTTTGATGTGGTATGAAAAAGAAGGCTCAGGTTCACAT
The DNA here is from genome assembly GCF_965207765.1 of Zootoca vivipara. Classification (NCBI taxonomy): domain Eukaryota; kingdom Metazoa; phylum Chordata; class Lepidosauria; order Squamata; family Lacertidae; genus Zootoca; species Zootoca vivipara. Next base: position 62,839,300 of record NC_142589.1, on the reverse strand, counting down.
GTTCCCTTCTCTTGTGCATAATTCCCAAATCTAGTTTGAAGGTCTGGGTTTGGGATCTGGGTTTAGGGATGCTTCATGATTTCATTCATTCTTTGTGGATTTCAGTATGTACTGACTTCCTGGATGAATATAGTTATTCAACAGTCATCTTAAAATTTTGAGACGTGTTTCTCTGCTCAAAAATGGTACCAAAATGCATATAAAAATACACATTTTAGGATAAAATTTAGAAATACTTTTGAGAGAAAATGTGTACTTTAGAAAATAAAATAAAATAATAAACATACAAGACAATGAAATCATGCAAAGTACACAAGACATTAAAAATGGAAATGTACAGAAAAGGATCCAACGAGTATTGGAAATGTAAACAAATAGAAGGTACATTTTATCATATGTGGTGGAAATGTGAGATTGTTAAAAAAATATGGGAAATGATTTATAATGAAATGAAAAAAATGTTTAGAATAACTTTTGTAAAATAATCAGAAGCCTTTCTATTAGGAGTTGTAGGAGCGGAGGTGCTAAAAGAACAGAAGAATTTGTTTATGTACCGGTCGGTATGCTACGGCCGCCACCTGTTAGCTCAAAGATGGAAAAAAGAAACCATCCTGACCAAAGAAGATCGGCAAAATAAATAACGGTAATGAAATATGCTGAAATGGCGAAATTAACTGTAAAGCTCAGAGACCAAGACGATAAGAATTTTAGAAAGGATTGGGAAATGTTTATTGTATATATTCAAAAGTATTGTAAACATGTTAAAACACTGGCAGGATTTTAAGAACACTTGTAATTTTAGAGATACTATAGGACAAATTTGATGGAATTTTTTTTTTAGTACTAATGATATGCAGTTGGAAAGGAAAATTAAGGAACCAGAGGAGGGAGTGGAGGGAAGTCACGGGATTCAGGGAATCCTTAATTTTAGATTTGAAATTGGTTTTACTTAGAATTGTGTGTGTGTGTGTTTGATAATACTGTTTTTGATATGATTTTTATTTTATTTTTGCATAGTTTGTTAAAATTTAATAATAATAATAATAATAATAATAAAAGAATAAAAATGGAAATCTATATTTTGTGAGAAAATACTATTTATACATGAGGATTTTTTTTTAAAAAAAGAAAACCACAGATTAATACAGAAGGGAGATTGAAAAGAATTATGAATGAGCACATGTGAAATTGACATGGACCAGAAATCGATGGCTCCATCCACCACACTACAGCTCCTCATTGCACTTGAACCAGCAAACTATGGCCCGGGGTGATCCTGCAAGCCAGGATCAGAAACCGGGGGGGGGGCAGGGGACGCACACATTGGTTTGTGATCCTGAATTACAGGCGAACATAACCCCATAGCTTGACTGCTTGGACAAAAAAGCAAACTACGGTTTACCCTAAATTAGGATTGGGAAGTTGGGAATCACTGTACACAAATATGAGGAGCAGGAAGGCTTGTTCACTAGAACCAACTCATGGTTTTGCATCACATCTGAACAGAGCCTTTGTGAGCTAAGAATCCAGGGTTCTTTGACTTGAAGCAAATGCAGCCTATATCGTGGAAAGCAAAAGGCAGCTTCCAAGTATCCAGACAAACTCAAGTCTTCCACCCTTCCTTTGTCTTTGCCCCTTCCCATCCCCTTCCGATGCTTGGGAGAGGTGGGTGATCTAAAAAATGATGGGGTTCTTAACATTGAACAGATTCTCATGGTCAGGCGGTTAGTAAAATTAATTTCCTCTGGAGCTAAAACTCAATTACTATGTAGATCTCAAAACATAAATCCCTTTAGAAATACTACAATGCTAACGAGATCTCTTGGCACTTCAAAGAAATAGGTGAGCCATCAAGATAAGCAGAGAATGAATTGCCCAGTATAGACATTCATTTACATTTGACAAACATATCTCAGAGTGCTTTATCAAGTGGTATCTCAGGCAAAAGGAAAGGTGGCAAAGTGTGGCACAAAAGGAAGGTAGACAAACCTCAGTTGTATTGTTGTAAATTTAAAGGTTATATAATAATTGTTCATAAAGATGCACATGAATGTACAGGCACATGTCTGAAGCAGCACAGGAAGACAGGCCTGACTGACACCATTTTGACTCTCTCTGACCAGAATCACACACACATTTCCACATGACTATCAACTTGGGAGCCATAATCCTGTAAGCCGGAGGCTCTGCCAACTGGACATTTCCCCATCAAATGGTGCCAGACTGCTAGCCATCTCATTCACAAGAAGACTCCTCCGAACAAAAGATAGTGATCAACTTTTAAAGGTAAAGGTAAAGGGACCCCTGACCATTAGGTCCAGTCGTGACCGACTCTGGGGTTGCGCGCTCATCTCGCATTATTGGCCGAGGGAGCCGGCGTATAGCTTCCAGGTCATGTGGCCAGCATGACAAAGCTGCTTCTGGCAAACCAGGGCAGCACATGGAAACGCCGTTTACCTTCCCGCTGTAGCGGTTCCTATTTATCTACTTGCATTTTGACGTGCTTTCGAACTGCTAGGTTGGCAGGAGCTGGGACCAAGCAACGGGAGCTCACCCCGTCACAGGGATTCGAACCGCCGACCTTCTGATCAGCAAGCCCTAGGCTCAGTAGTTTAACCACAGCGCCACCTGGGTCCCTGATCAACTTTTAGGAAACAGTTAATTTCCCTTTATGTTTAGGAATTCACACCTGGGAGGGGTAAGAGGAGGACTAGGAGAGGTGTCAAAGTTGCTCAGATTTCTACCTTGAACCCTCCCTTTTTGTGAGGTATTGATTATGTAGCTGTGATGTAGGAATGATGTATTTTGGGGGTGTTTCTTGGTGATGGGAAAACTGATAAAAGTGGAGGTTCTCTTTTGTTCTGGGTTCCTTCCTTGTTCTCCTGCGTGAGAGGAAGGACCCTGTTGCAACAGCAAAAATAAAAGGCTTTGCTTCTCAAAATTCTCTGGTTGGCCTCTGTTACATTCTCCGACCGATGGAGAACCCCATAAGGGCAGATTTTTGCTTATTTCAGTATCATGGCAATAACGCATAAAAAAATAGTAAAACACTTGATGCATTCCAAGCATTAATGTTTATAGAAGAGGCTACTAGTAAGGAGCCAACTGAGAATGCAGGGGTGGTCTGGTGTCCACTGGAACAAGGCAGGCATGTCCAAAGTCCGTTTCAGGGGCCTAATCTGGCCCGCCAGTCTGTTTTAAACTGGCCCCAGTTTTCCTGGGGTAAAATCCTAAAAAAGTAACAATTCCAATCCTAAAAGAAGCTCAACAACTCCACCCCTAAAAAAAAACCTCAACAACTTCAATCCTAAAAAAGGTCAACAACCTTGGTTGGCCCTTTGGTCGGCCCCCACTTCATTAAATCTGGTCCTCTTTGAAAAAAGTATGGACACCACCAGGCCCGGCTCTAGGTAGACCCCCGGTGGCGCAGGGCACCATGGCGCCGGCCCTCCAGAAAGGCGCCGCGAGCTGCGCCCGCCCGCTGGCCGGCCGATCCACCGGTCCGCCGCGCAGCTGCGCCTGTGGGAGCCGCGATGCGCGCTGCGCCCACCCGCCCATCGCACTGGGAAACGGGGCGGGAGGGCGCCAGAGAGATCACGCTGTGCCTGCCCACCCGCCGCTGCGCCCACCCGCCCACCGCGCTGGGAAACGGGGCGGGAGGGTGCCGGAGAGATCCGGCGCACCACAGCGGCAGGGGCGTTTAAGACGGCCCTGGACACCACTGATAGAATAGGGAGACCAGCAATAGGTGGAGCCGGAGCCAAAGACAGGCAGATCCACCCCCTGGGCTGGTTGTAAGAAAGACAGGCAGGTGGGGGTGGACTGAGAGCAGATTGAGGGCTCATCCACACTTCCCCTTGTCCTGCTGTTTTCAGGGGAAACAATTGTTTAGCCCCACATCATGATTATATACTTTGCAACTACAATAAGCCTGCAACATCCGTGGGGGTTACGTTCCGGGGATTGCACCTAAAGCCAAAATTGTGTATATTCAAAACCCATTGGATTCAATGGTGGGTGGGATTGCCCAAGTCATTTTCCCCATGACCTCAAGCCACCACCACCCCTTTAAAAAAAATGGGATTTTTGGCCACATGCGTAAAACTGAAGTTAAATGCACATAACTTGCAGCCTTACTGTACATCCACATTCCCGATATGTTAGAGGGGGGGAGGAAATATCTTGAACATGTGCACATTATACACTCACTTAAATCACAGTGTCATCATGACTGCAGGTATAAAATGGAGTTTGCTTCCGTTGCCTGATGCCCTGAACACATTTACTTTGGGGAAAGCACAATTTTGTTGTAGAGAATTATAATACACTTGAAAAGGAAACACAATAAAGGAAAAGGAAACACAATAAAGTCAGCATCTGTAATCATGCACATGCTTGGCCAGCTGACCCCTGACTATAAAATGTTTTTGGGTTTTTTTGTTTTGAATAAGAAGATACAGCACTGCAGTGACTAGTAGAATGTGTGAGTGCAGCCAGTGGAATGTGTGAGTGCCAGCACAGCAGTGATGGGCCAGGTCATTACATTGGCCCTGTTTGCTGCTGCCTCTACCTGCCACTCTCAGGTTAATCTTTTTTCTTTTCTTTTTTTTTGGAGGGAGGACTAGTCTGTGGGCCCTGGACTTCAGCCCTGAGGTCCAATGTTAGCTGCATCTCTGAGCTTGCCATCATTAAGATAGACCCAACATATTCCCATTTTACCACTGGAGAACAAAGCAGAAGACACAGCAACCCATGCTACCTCTATGACTGCTGTTTTTGGAAGCTGGCTGCGGTCTTGTGATTGGCCTAATCCACACTGGTCCACAGAGGCTACAGAACGCATCTGCCCTGCCCTTCTGCGTGACTGAGCAGGGCTCTCTGAGTTTGGCAGTAGGGTGTCCTGATCCCCCCCCCAGACAAGTCCTCTGTTTCCAGCTGTGCAGTGCCAAACCAGGAGTGCAAGCAGCTGCCATGTGCCCTTACATGCCAAGGCCACCCAGTGAGCCCTGGCTGAAGCAAGGTCTTGATCTCACACCTCAAAACCAATGCTAACTCAGATGCAAATCATGGGCCACGAACCAGACAAAATGTTAAGTGCTTCTAACCTTTGTAGATTTCACTGGGGCACTGAAGCGTAGGCTTAAATTGTGGGTCTTTACAGTGCTGAATTTTGCTTCGATTATGCCCTTAGGATTTTGGAAAGATTTTGTTGTTGTGTGTGTGGTGTTTTTTTGGACAGCTCATGTGGAAAAAAGGAAAAGGAAAGAAAATTTGAAGCCATTTCAGGTATTTTGCTGCCAGCTGAACCGGATGTTTATACGACTGGTACGCGCTGGAAAGATTCTGTCAGGAGAAGAGGAAACTAAATGGCTTTAAAGTTATTCACAGCTGCAAAAATTGGTGGCAGATTCTGTGAAGAAGTTAGCACCATCTACTGAGCCTTGGGAGTTGATGCAGGTATGGGAAATTCTTATTACAATTATTAATAGACACTGTTTATATCCCACCTAGCAGTTCTAAAGCACATCAAAGTGCAAGTAGATAAACAGGTACCGCTCCGGCGGGAAGGTAAACAGTGTTTCTGTGTGCTGCTCCGGTTCGCCAGAAGCGGCTTAGTCATGCTGGCCACATGACCCGGAACCTGTCTGCGGACAAACGCTGGCTCCCTTGGCCTATAGAGGAAGATGAGTGCCGCCGCCGCAACCCCAGAGTTGTCCGCGACTGGACCTAACAGTCAGGGGTGTTGTTGTTTGTTGTTTAGTCATTTAGTCGTGTCCGACTCTTCGTGACCCCATGGACCATAGCACGCCAGGCACTCCTGTCTTGCACTGCCTCCCGCAGTTTGGTCAAACTCATGTTCGTAGCTTCGAGAACACTGTCCAACCACCTTGTCCTCTGTCGACCCCTTCTCCTAGTGCCCTCAATCTTTCCCAACATCAGGGTCTGTTCCAAGGATTCTTCTCTTCTCATGAGGTGGCCAAAGTATTGGAGCCTCAGCTTCACGATCTGTCCTTCTAGGGAGCACTCAGGGCTGAACAGTCAGGGTTTACCTTTTTATATCCCACTTTTCCTCTCAAAATGTGTAGGGATGCTAACATAGTTCTTCTTCCTCATTTTATTTTAACAAAGATTAAGCGAGATGCAATAGGTTGAGGGATAGCAACTGGCTCTAGGTCACCCACTGAGCTTTATGGCTTTAATCACTGCACCACACTGGTTCACTGACCATGATTGCTAATAGGGTCGTCCTGCCATATTCTGCTTAACATTTAAAGACAGTCAAATAGAATTATGTTGGGTTTTAAATGAACAGGAAAAATGGTTAGCATTTCCTGAGATGTAACCAAATGGATTTTTGATGTTCTATAACCTGGTTTTTTTGGGGGGGGGGCAACATACGGGGACTTCTTGAACATTGTCAAAAAACCAGCAGAGTTTTATGAAAACCATAGGTCCTAGCCCAGGGCCTTGTTAGCCTGTCTGATAATCCAGCCCTGATCAAAACAGCCTTGATCTCTGCCAGGAAAAAATCAATCATGTGAAGGTCTGCGAAGTACCGATATATAATATATTTACTGTTCTGCAACTTTTCTGTGGACCACCTGGATGGCACTCACAGACCTTCAGTGGTTTATGGACCAGTATGAGATCTTTACATTGACTGTTACTGGAAGTGGTTCTCCAGGGTCTAAGGAAAAGAGAGTTCCCCCCCCCCATCACCTGCTTTCCAAAATCCTTTTAGCTAATGGACGGGGGAAACCTCAGGCCCAGGGGCCCAATGCAGCCCTCCAGGCCTCTCCAACTCAAGATTCTTCCCAGGCCATCTCCCATCTCTGCAGGCTACATCCCACATCATGGCTGGAATGTGTCCTTGAACTCTGATAATGTCTTTTGCTTGCCTGCATGGAGGACAGAGTGGGCTGTGAATGTGTGTGGAAGTGATTAAATGTGGAAACGAGCACCCAGCTTCCACTAGATTCTGCTAGATTCCCAGAATTAGTTTTCTGGCTGTGTGAAAGATCACATATGGAGAAATCAGGGAAATGGAATAAAGCGCTGTTTGAATGCAGCCAAAGAGAATTTTGAACAGACCTTTGGATGATTCAGGTAAGGCAGTTCTTACGATTGTGTGCCTGTGCCTTGGCCATGGATACAGAACCCTGCCGATACTGCTGGATTCCAACTCCCATCATCCCTGACCACTTGCTGGGACTATGGAAGTTGGAAATCAGATTCCCACCTCTGGTTTAGGTTGTTTTGACTCAGCCTTTATATTAAAATTGTTGCCCTATTTCATTCTCTTTAAAAGCTTTATCAATCCTTCCTGCTGCTTTCTTCTTGCCGTCTTCCCTTCTGCCACACCCAATGAGGTTTATTGCCATTGAACTGAAGCCCTCACTCTGGATCTATGTGTGGATTTGCTGCCGCAATCACCTCTTTATTCTGGTGTACCTTCGCCCTTTTGTATCCCACCATCCCTGCCTCGCAGTTGGCATGGCCCTGCCTCACGTTTGAGCTTGTGTTCTTTGTGCCCCTGTCCATCTCCTAGCTCTCCTCCCAGCACACCTCAAATCCCACGAGCCAGCCTGCTCTGCGCACCCGGATTAGCATGGCAACATCAATCCAGACTGGCAGGGAAATGCACGCACATGGTTCCCTCCCCAGCATTGGTGGGGAGCTGCTGCTGCAGGCTGGGAGGGTGCAGAGTTACACCAAAGGGCAACGTGGAACAAGGAAACAGCACTAGAAAGACTGGTCTAGTCTCAGCTGTGTCTGCTAATGTGCCCAGAGCTGGAAGGAGACAGACAGGCAGGAAGCAGACAGACAGACAGACAAGAAAGGGAGGGAAACTCACAGAAGGATTTTCATTACAGCCTGTGGGTGCCCAACACTCCCCCTTCTCCCCCTCCCCACTTCCCTTTTAATTCAAGTGGAACGTGGAAAGACTGAAAAAACAGCTCAGACCCCAGGAGTCTTCCTTTCTACGGGATGAAGGGCAACAAGGGAAGCAGAGTATATCTGCAGGGACCCTTTTGGCTTCAGCTCACTCAGTGCCTGTTTACACCAGGGGCGGGGAAGCTTGCAGAATCCAAACAGTGCTCAAATGTGTGCTAGCCACCTAGAGCCTGATACATGCATGTCCAGAAAGAGACAAGTATTAAGAAACATCTCCACTCCAATCCCCTCAGAGTGACATGGCACTTGCATATGTGCACGCAGACACAGTGGACGCTCGGGTTGCGAACGTGATCCGTGCGGGTGGCACATTCGCAACCCGCAGTGTTCGCAAACCACTGCGCTGCACCTGCACGGGTTGAGATTCGGCGCTTCTGCACATGCGCAAAGTGTGATTTTAGCGCTTCTGCGCATGCGCCGAAACCTGGAAGTAACCCATTCGGGTACTTCCGGGTTCGGCGTGGGACGCAACCTGAAAAGACGCAACCTGAAGCGTCTGTAACCCAAGGTATGACTGTATATTGAAAGCCATACACCCATGCAAAAGCAGGCATGTGGAAGAAACACACCTGAAAAGAGTAAAGCCACATAAAAAAAGAGGCATGCAAGGTTAGGCAGGCAGGGCATGGAAAAATGGAACGGGGGGGGGCATGTATGGAGGAGAATGATGCACCGAGGATTCCAACTGCAAGGCCTTATCACAGAGCACACATAGAAGAACACACATGAAACGATTTGTACTCAAACTGCACACACACTTTTGCACTCACTTGCATACCCAAATGTTTTCTCTCTCTCATACATACACACGCTGACCCAGAGCACTATGTGAGCACATAAATGCACATAAGTATTCATACACAAATATTGTCCCCATACGACCATGCCCATCTACTTCTCCAGCTGCCCCGACAATTTATATGAAGGGTAGGGAATTTTTTTTCAGCTTGAGGGCTGCATTCCTACATAGGCAACATTTGGGCAGACAGAGGCTGTATGCTGGTGGCAGGGGAGACCAGAGATAAAAGTGGGTGGGCCAATGGATTTGACTCTTACCTTTGTATAGTCAGCTACACTCTCCTGCTACGCAAACGGTCAGAAGTATTTACACACTTGCACACACTCCTGTGTATCTGAAGAAGTGTGCATGCACACGAAAGCTCATACCAAAATAAAAACTTAGTTGGTCTTTAAGGTGCTACTGAAGGAATTTTTCTTTTTTGCTTCGACTCAGACCAACACGGCTACCTACCTGTAACACTCCTCCTTGCAAGCAAGCAAGAGGCATTATCACAACTCAATGATACATTTCAACCAGAGAAAAGCAGTCTCGGGAGGTGTGTGGCAAGGGGTGCCAAGGCCAAGATGCTTTCCTGCCTCCTCCCCCGCAAAGAAAAGTTTCCTACACCCTGAACTGGCTTGTTGAGAATCTGTCATCACAGTCCCATGTGGAGCTTGTGTTAGTCATTTTTTCAGCCCACAATATTTCTGGTCCTTGAGGCTGAGAATTCAAACACATGCATGCATGCATGCATGCATGCACGCACGCACACACACACACACACACACACACACACACACACACAAGTTCATAGAAAATGTGTTCCATTGGGAATTTCTCCTGGAGAAGCCTCAGTAAAATGCCTTACCCTACTGTGCTCTTCCTAGAGGATTATGCTTTAGCGGGCAGGCCTCTCTGTCTCCCACTAACAGCCCTTAATTGTGAGACTAACCTGTCGCACCACCCTGCCTCACTTGGGGAAGAGGCCACCCTATGACTTGCTATGGCATAATAACATAGCAAGAGCCCCGCTGGATCAGACCAAAGGCCCTCCTGCACCCTGGCCTCACAGTGGCCAACCAGACACGTGTACAAAGCCCAAAAGCAGGACAGGAGTGCAACGGGGCTCTCTCCTCACTTGTGAGTCCCAGCAAACCAGTACAGAAACATTCCCCATCCTGGTGCTTTTCAGGTATTTTGGAATACAACTCCCATCAGCTCTATCAAGTGTGGCCAATGGGTCAGGGATTATGGGAGTTCTAGTCCAAGAACATCAGGGAGACAATGTATTGGGGAAGGCTGTGCTGTGGCAGAGGGGCCCCAGTTTTTCTCTGAAGTGGTGAGCTGGTCTGGAGTAAAGTTAATCTTGTACAATATATCTCATACAACATAGCACATATATCATGGGAGTTGTGGTCCAACAGCATCAGAGGTGGAGGAAGCAATGTACACACAGGTCCTACTATCAAAACTCAGGGACAAAAAGGCCGGGATCCCCAATGGCACCTCTCTGGAGGCTTCACCTGGGGCAAAAAAACAGGCTACCCCCCCCCCCTTACAGCACTGCTATATGCTTGTTTTACAAAAGTCATATCCAAATACAATGAATTAGTACCCAAACCTCACTATACACACTGATTCAGATATACAAACAGCCAGACCTGTGTGTAATACTGGAAACAAATAAGAAGCCTCAAACAAGCCTTGCTTTTTGTGTTTTGCTTGTCCACAGCAGAAACCATGTTGAGAGGGAGGGGGAAGGGGAAGAGATGGGAGAAATAAGAGAGTATCCCCCCCCCCATTCCTTGTTTGCTTTTTACCAGGTTTTGTAGGTGTTTCGTGTTTTCCCCCATCATTTGGGGGTCAAAATTCCATGGCTGGGAACACATTAGAAAATTTCTCATAGGAATCACTACCAACTGTCAACTTGTTATGCGAATGCTCGCCTAACAAAAACAATGTGATCCTGAGAATGCATTGCATTTGGATAGCGATACATGCGTGGAAGTCTGTGCTAGGGTGGCCTCTAAGTCTCCGAGAGCGCCCAGTCTTTCTCTGAAGCTGTAACAACACATCATACAATACAGCAAGTGGACCCCACCCCTGGCCCTAACTGGACGTTCTTCTACCCTGTTCATTGGCAGGTGATCAGACAAGCCAGAGACAGGCCTTTCTACTAGTTCCGCCAGCCTATACGCAGACATGTTCGGCAGCAGAACGGCCTGCTGGGAAGGGGGCAGGAGCCAAGTCCCAAGCAGAAGAGGCTGGTGACTCACTCTTCTGGCTCAGGGAATGGCCCCTGTGCATGGGACCGAGGCCAGGCCAGGCCGATCCTCTTCCTCCAAGCCTCCACACGTTTTGCTTGCTCAGAGGGAGGAGCCGGAATGACAGGGCCTGACATGCTGCCGCATATGCCCAGCCTAGGGTTGACCTAAATCCCTCCACTGGCCCTTCGCTGGGAACTGCCAGGACCCAGGTCCTCCGTTTGCCGGAAGCCTGGTTGCGCCAAGCATTCAAAGGCTTGGCCCCAGAAAGGGAGAGGTGGAAGAGGGCCACAGCAGAGGAAGGGAAGGAGGGAAGGCGCAGAGGGGGGGTGGGTGGGCTGGGCTAGCCAACAAGCTGCTTTTTCTTTCCCTGCGCTATGTTCCCTTTCACCTCCCCTGCTCAGCCGCAGGCAGCGGCCACATGTTTCACATTAGGATCTCTGGACTTCGCCATTCCTGGGGTGTTGGCCAGGGGTATTCCTCTCTTCTCCGCCTCCCCCCCACTCCACCCCAGTCACAAAACTCTAGCAGAGACCACACAGGAGATGGGAAAGATGCTTGGACAACAAGCGGAGTGGGGGCAGCAGAGAGAGAGAGGAGGGTATGCGGTGCGGGGGGGGGGGGGGAGAGAGAGAGAGAGAGATAGACACGGAGGGAAAGACTTAAAAGGAGAGAAGGCGGCCATGCAGCTTGCATGAGATTGCAAAGGGAGACGGGTGGGCACAGCCAAAAGCACAGCAACAAGAGACAGCGGGAGGGTGTGTGTGTGTGTGTGTGTGTGTAAGTAAAAGAGAACAAGTGAGAAAGATTGCAGTCACCTCTCCTTGCTACCTCCTGACCCCTGGAGCCTTGGAAAGATAACAGCCCCCAAAGAGTGCTGACTTGCCTTTCAGAAATCCAATATCCTCGCCTGGTGAACTAATCGACTACCTGGGCTTGCAATAACCACCCTGCAAAAGGATTAATCCTGCCGCTGAAAATCTTTAATTAGTTTAACAGTTTCAGGCTCCATGGAGGCAGCAAATGGCAGACACAGGCACTCCAGCCTCCCTACACCCCCTGCCCCCGCCCCTTCTCCTCTCCCCCACAACTCAAGAACGGGACCTCCTGGGAGGCAGCTTCATTCCCTAGTTGAGATGGGAGGAAGAGGCAAGAATTTCCCACTAAGAAGGGCAGAGACACAGGAGAGGATGGGGAAGGGCAGGATCTTGCTTGCTCTTGTTAAAAAATAACTATGAAAGGGAGGGCTTACTCAATTGGAGCTCTGAGTGTAGTCCATGGGAGGTAGATGTGATCAAGAAATCTCAATATATTATTACCAGTAAATGGTGAGAACGGAAGGACAGTCCAAAACAGAGCTGGATTCCTCCTCCACATTATAGCCAAAGGCACCAAATATTGTATGATCACACTGTGCAAGTGCAGCATCTGGTATTGGGTAGACACTCCAGCATTGTGGATGCAAGTTTCTAGTCCTTAAGATTCTGAAACAATTCCTGGCTATCTGTCACTCAAGGTAGACTGACGGATGATGGTAGCACTAAGCATAAGAACACATATTGAGCAGGATTTCCACATAAATGTTCTTCATGCCTTCTTTCTTTTCCCAGGGTGGGGGCCCTTTCTGTGCTGGTGTGCACTGTGGGGAACCATATGTCTCTTTCGAACTAAAGGGCAACAATGCTGGAACACGAAAAAAAGGCTAGACACAGGTACTGTAACAAATCCTAGCATCCAGCAGTGCTGCGTCTTTCGGTTAGTGGGCTGTACATTACGGAACATGAACACCCAGTTCTCAGACTGAGAAAGTCCCCTTTCACTACCAAGGCAAGAAATTGTCCTGCATCCGTCACACTGCTTGGGCCTACCCCTGGCATTTAATCAAAGGGGAAAGTAACTCAGTACGGTCCCTAATGGCATAAGAAGAGCAGGGTCCCACCAGCATGCTGTTCTCACCGAGGCCAACCATATGTTCACGGGAAGCCTGCAAGCAGGACTTGAGTGCAATATAACCTCTTCCCACTTGAGAGTCCCAGCCAGGGCCAGAGTGCTTCTGACAGTGGAGAGAGAACAGACATATTGGCTAGTAACCAGAAGTAGCCTTATTTGCCTTTATGTCCCTCCTCACACGAAACCGTAGCTCAGCAGTAGAGCATTTGACTTGCATGCAGAAAGTCCCAGGTTCGATCCCCAATGACACTGCCAGGTTGAACTGAGAATATTCTCTGCCCAAAAACCTGGAGAGGCCCTGCTAGTCAGTGTTGACAACACTGAGCTAGGTGGCAACTTCTTACGTTTCCTAATTGATGACTACGTGGTCTTTGGACATTACAGCCCTTCCGGGCGGCTTTGCCCGTGTTGTGAAAGGAACTGGATCAAAACATGTTTTGTCTATGGCCATACTACCCTGAACACACCTGATCTCAGAAGCTAAGCAGTGTCAGGCCTGGTTAGTACTTGAGTGGGAGACTGCCTGGGAATACAGAGTGCCGTGGGCTTTTGCCTCCTTGGACCTGGGATAGTTCAGTCAGTACAGCATGAGACTCTTAATCTCAGGGTCACAGGTCTGAGCCCCACATTAGGAAAAGATTCCTGCATTGCAGGGGGTTGGACTAGATGACCCTCAGAGTCCCTTCCAACTTTATGATTCTACAGTTTACTGTACAGAGGGAGGTTATCTTGCTAATACAGCATGGTACAGATAATAACAGGGCTGCCTTCAGATGTCTTTTAAAAGTAGGATAGTTGCTTATTTCCTTGTTATCTGATGGGAGGGCATTCCACAGGGCAGGCACCACTACTGAGAAGGCCCTCTGTCTGGTTCACAGTGAGGGAACCGCCAGAAGGCCTTCGGCGCTGGATCTCAGTGTCTGGGCTGAACGATGGGGGTGGAGATGCTTCGTTAGGTATACAGGACCGAGGCCATTTAGGACTTTAAAGGTCAGTACCAACACTTTGAATTGTGCTCGGAAACGTACTGGGAGCCAATGTAGGTCTCTCAGGACCGGTGTTATATGGTCCCGACGGCCACTCCCAGTCACCAATCTAGCTGCCGCATTCTGGATTAATTTCAGTTTCCAGGTCACCTTCAAAGATAGTCCCACATAGAACGCATTTCAGTAGTCCAAGCACGAGATAACTAGAGCATGCACCACTCTGGCAAGACAGTCTGCGGGCAGGTAGGGTCTCAGCCTGCATACCAGATGGAGCTGGTAGACAGTTGCCCTGGATACAGAATTGACCTGTGCCTCCATGGACAGCTGTGAGTCCAAAATGACTCCCAGGCTGCACACCTGGTCCTTCAGGGGTACAGTTACCCCATTCAGTACCAGGGAGTCCCCCACACCCGCCCGCCCCCTGTCCCCCCAAAACAGTACTTCCGTCTTGTCAGGATTCAACCTCAATCTGTTAGCCGCCATCCATCCTCCAACCGCCTCCAGTCACTCACATAGGACCTCCCCAGCCTTCACTCGTTCTGAATTAAAAGAGAGGTAGACCTGGGTATCATCTGCATACCGATGAACACCCAGCCCACCCCACCCCCCGATGATCTCTCCCAGTGGCTTCATATAGATATTAAAAAACATGGGGGAAAGGACGGAACCCTGAGGCATCCCACAAGTGAGAGCCCAGGGTCTGAACACTCATTCCCCAACAACCATTTCCTGGGCAAGGCCCAGGAGAAAGGAGCAGAACCACTGTATAACAGTGCCCCCAGCTCCCAACGCCTCTACATGGTCCAGAAGGATGTTATGGTTGATGGTACCAAAGGCTGCTGAGAGATCCAGCAGAACTAGGAAACAGCTCTCACTTTTGTCCCTAGCCTGCCGGAGATCATCGATCAATGTGACCAAGGCAGTTGCAGTCCCATGGTGAGGCCTAAATCCCGACTGGAAGGGATCCAAATGGTTTTTGTGGTGAGAAGGGCCAGGTACCAGCATGGAAGGAGGAGGAGGAGGAGGAGGAGGAGGAGGAGGAGGAGGAGGAGGAGGAGGAGGAGGAGGAGGAGGAAGAGTTTGGATTTGATATCCTGCTTTATCACTACCTGAAGGAGTCTCAAAGCGGCTAACATTCTCCTTTCCCTTCCTCCCCCACAACAAACACCCTGTGAGGTGAGTGGGGCTGAGAGACTTCAAAGAAGTGTGACTAGCCCAAGCAGCTGCATGTGGAGGAGCAGGGAAGTGAGCCCGGTTCACCAGATTACAAGTCTACCGCTCTTAACCACTACACCACACTGGCTCTGGAAGAATCTAGACTGGCATGAGGCTGCTCTAGAAAACAAAGCAAAGGAAACAAAGTCAAAGAGGACAGAAGTCATCAAGGGGGTCATAAGCCAGCCAGTTCTTCCCAAGCTCCAATGCTTTGGAGAATGGAATGGAAGGTCAAAGACTGAAGCTAAGGTTAAGCGATGATAAGGCAGATTTGGAAAAACAGATACTTTTGCACAGGCATCACAGCAGTAACAAGCAAATCAAGCCCAAATGCACAGAGAGGTTTTTTTGGCTGGGTCAGGAAGATCACACCAAAGCAGTAACCAATCTATTGCGGTGCTGATCCTCAGATGCAACAAGGAAGCACGGACAGGGTTGCATAGAAAACAGAAATTCTCAGGACCAGTGGAGGAGCTCAACTTCCTTCCAGTTCATCAACACCATCATGCATATCGGACCATTAAACATAGCTACCGGTATAACCAGAATTATAGAATGTTTGCGTTGTGGTGTAATGGAGAATGAGGCACAATCTCCAACAGGACATTCAGTATCCTGAAAGCCTAAAACTTTCAGGGTTTCTTTTAAAGTTTCTAGCCCTCAGGAGATGTGTGAATATGTGTGTAAGGAGAAATATCATTTCCAGCTGCTAAGCAGAAATTGATTTTATTCTCAGATCCCAAGAGTGTGATGTCCCAAGAGGAGAGTATGCCTTGATAGAGCAGAATAACCCTTCTGCTGTTTACTATTTTGGGAGGTGGGTGAGTGTTAATGGATCTCAGTAAGCACAATGTTACCAACTTTTCATAGCAGGAGAACAGACAGACAGCAGCAGATCCAGCCTTAATAAAGGGTTCTTGAAATGGTGGACCAGGGCAGTACAGGTGGCAGGGGTGGGGGTCCCCTGCTGCTTTTAGAGGGTGTTTCAAAACAAAACAACACTGATACTCTGGAGAATGATTACACCCTGGAGGCATAGGACTGAGGATAGTCAGAGCCTAAAATTCCTTCTCCAAGCATAGGAACCCAGGTAGCTGCCTTATACTCAGGGATCATTCACACATACCTTTGGGTTGCCTTGGGCTTTCTTGATCAGGGTTTTTTGTTTTGTTTTTGCCCCACCACTTTCCCCAGGAAGAGGTACTCTTTGAATGCTGAATCAGAACCAATGGCAATTCAGGTTTCCCACATGTTGTCGTTTGCTCCGATTCAGCAGAAAAGGGCAGATTTTTGTGGGGAAAGCACCGGGCCTTTAAAGTGCAGACCTGTGCCTAGAATGAGCTCTGTGTTAGGCCACTGTTCTACCCAGCTCAGAATTCTTCTCACTGATTGGCAGCAGCTCTAGGATTCCAGACAGGAGACATGAAACATGGTGGAAGTGGTTTCAAGGCGCATTTTTTACAGTTTCGATGCATTTTTGGCTGCCTGTTGTGTTCCTTAATGATTCCAGGCTCCCTTAATCCTGATGCTCTTCTTTATATATGGAATCTAGACACTAACACTGGTAAATGCAAGAGAATACATTCCATTAGGCTTTGGACCACCTGAGCGAGGCTTTCAGAAGCAATCCCCCACAGTCTCTGCCTTTCTTATTGCATTTCGATGTTCAACCCCTTCTACTGCTCTTCCTTTCATTCACTCCTTACTATTTGCCAGAATAACTCTTGTTTTGCATTTATAATTAGGAGACAAAACAGATGGCAAGTGATTCATCTTAGGTAATGGGTCCACGAGAGTCCCCTAAGCTGCTGGGTTTCCTTTGCTGGAGCCTATAACTTTAAGTTGGTGTTTTGCGGTGTGTGCATATTTTCCTCCCACCCCCCAAGTCAAGAACTGCTACCTGGCAAACATAAATCCAGCAGCTGTTTGGGGAGGCTCTCGAAAACAGAGACCACGGTTCTGTTTGACTGGTGACAGTGAACGATGCACAGAGACACGAAGCGTGGGAGATGCCCGTGGAGCAAAAGAGGGGGCTGTGCTTCTGGCAGGGCTGCTGCTGATAAAGTGCCATTTTTTGACACTGTTCTCAGCCCGAAAGCTTCATTCAGCATGGCCTGCTGTGGTGTATTATGGGATAATGGGGAATGTAACACAGACAAATCTGCATCAGTGTGAAAAGGTGGGTCTTTGAGATAACCTCTAAACAACAAAGCATGGAAATCTACAACAGGGGTGTGGGGTGGCCATCCATATTGAAGAACCATTTTAGGAGTCAGGAATTTGTCCCAAATAGGCAACCATACAATACAGACAGCCTCCAGGTGCATTTCGATTCCAATTAGCCATCTGATGGGTAAGGGTAAAGGGACCCCTGACCATTAGGTCCAGTCGTGAACGACTCTGGGGTTGCGGCACTCATCTCGCTTTACTGGTCGAGGGAGCCGGTGTACAGCTTCTGGGTCATGTGGCCAGCATGACTAAGCCGCTTCTGGTGAACCAGAGCAGCGCACAGAAACGCCGTTTACCTTCCCGTTGGAGCGGTACCTATTTATCTACTTGCACTTTGATGTGCTTTCGAACTGCCAGGTGGGCAGGAGCTGGGACTGAGCAACGGGAGCTCACCTCATCGCGGGGATTAGAACTGCTGACCTTCTAATCAGCAAGCCCAAGAGGCTCAGTGGTTTAGACCACAGCGCCACCCACGTCCCTTCATCCGATGGGAGCTATAGCCTAAAACATCTGGAGGGCACTAGGTTGGTGAAGGCTGGTTTAGATTGTAAGCCCTCAAGAAAAGGAAGTTTGCACACACACACCCTCTCTTGCTGGATATGTTCTGCAAAGGTGGAACAACTATTCCACCTCCATCTCCCTGGTTCTGCCCTTTAAAATCTTAAAACTCGCCTTCATTCACATTTTCTCCTCTCCCTAATACATTCACTAATGAAGGGAAAGTCCTCTTCCCACCCGTGGGCTTAGAAGCCAGCACATTTTAATGGTTGAGGGCTTGATAGCCTTTTAACTATATTCTTTGCTGTTTAATGTTGTGAGCAGCCTAGAAAGGTTTGAATCTGGAAAGGCGGGATCTAAATGACTTTTCGAAATCAAATAAAAGTGAAAAGACCAAGTTCTCGGATTTGAGGCTCCCTGAATCACATCTGAGACGGGCTGGAAAAGAGAACTGAGTGAATCCCACAGACACCCATGAACTTAACCTCTAGGGGTTCCTGAGTGTGAGAGATTTGGACAAAGCCCGAAAGATGTGCAATAGTAAGACTGGCATGGGATGTTACCTTTTTGTGATGCACTCTCTCTCTCTCTCTCTCTCTCTCTCTCTCTCTCTCTCTCTCTCTCCTCTCACACACACACACACACACACACACACACACACACACCTTTTGCCACCTGGTTCACCTTCCGGGAGGGTACTAAGGATTGGAAGGGAGCAGAGGGAAGGCACCGTGAAATCAGCCAACAGATGGGCTGCTGAAATAGTGCACCTTGGCCGGCTCTAACCAAAAAGCTGCAGTTCATAAAAGACCTAGCAGGGAGACAGGCTAAATTTAGCTGCTTTCCAGTGCCAGCTTTGTTTCCCCCCTCCATGCAGGAGAAGGGGGGGGTGTCTGTGCTTCTCTCTTCCAGCAGATCCTTGTCCCATCATGCTTTGCACTGGCTTCCTCCAGAGAGGGCCACGATGATGTCTAGGTCTGCTCTCACTGCCTCAGCTGGAGACCTGCCTTGCCTGCTTCCTATTTGTTTCCCCACCTTCAAGCTCAGTATGGCTTTCTTTCCTGGGATGGCTTTGCTTCCTCTCCTCTGCCTCTCGGCCACCAAGCACTAAGTTACTAATGGGCCTGACGTAAATGCCACTGCTTCCTCAGGCCAGGGACGCTGGCTCTGTTGCATTGTTTGCAGCTGTTGAGTCAGGCTCTCTGTAAAAGGGAGTCGCCATTTCTCTGTATCCACAAAGGCCAGCTTCCCTCACCCCAAAGACCTGCTTGCCAAGGCCTTGCAAATAAATCTTAGGCTGGAGAGAAAGAGAGAGAGAAAGAATACTTTTGTGTTGTGTGTTTTGCCCAAGAGAGGAGAGATAAAGGTGATTTGAAAAAGAGGGACATAGCTCAGAGTGTGTACTCTCATCTCAGTTTCCCCTCTCATAAATGGGGTTTTGCACTGTTTAAAAAACAAAACAAAAACAAAATGCATACACACACAAAAGCAGGCTTGAGCAGAGGCAGGAGGAGGAGAAAAGAAACATGTGTACGCAATGTGAAGTGGAAAACTTCCCTCAAATAAATTTCAGCTACTTTAAGAAATGGCTGTCTTTTCTGAGCTCATGCATTCTCCAGCTTGCATTACAGTAATTGTCTTATTAACACCTTGGTCAAGGCACTCAGTGCAGGAGAGAGATCGAAAGCTCCCTTGCACCAGGTCAGACCATTTGCCCCGCTAGTCCAGCAATGTCTCTTCTGACAAGCAGCATCTCTCCAGGTAGGAATGGAGGAGAAATGTTCAGTTCTTGTTTTAAAACCAACCAACCAAAGTCACTGGCCCTCAAGAAAGATTGGAAGACAGCTTCAGACCACACATTTCCCTGAATTCTGCGATGCAGTTTTGGATCTGTTTGTAAGAATGCATTGGGGGGGGAGGGGCGTGGCGGGTGTATTTCACACACAAAAAAAATCATGTGCAAAGGCAGTGTTTTGAGGAAATCCATTGAAAAGGACAGAAAAAATGCACTTTGGGGGAAACAATGTGTATAAAATGCATACAATTTAAACGTGAATGTTTACATCTGTAAAAGACAGAGAGGAACAGATCTATTATTGAGTGCATATGAAATGGACAGAGAGGTTCCTGGGATTCTCCGGGAGAGTTTTCTTCTCCTTTGGCCAGGAATTGAACCTCAGACCTTTTGCATGCAAAAGCTTGTGCCCTGGAGCAGAACTACGGTTGCTCCACAAATTTTCAGAGGGACCATGGTCAGTTTCTTTCCAACACTGGCCAGCCAATGACAGCCCTGAACCAGGAACATTGTGCATGAAGATCTCTTAGCTCTCAGGCAAGCCATGCCGAAAGAAACAGGAGGGGTCATCCCTTCCTGCAACCCAACCACCCAAAGCATCTATGCTGCTGGTGCACTTCTCTCTCTCAGCCAAAAGGCTGAAGAACACAGAGAGTTAATTCAGGAGCACAAGCTGGTTGCTGGGCGGACTTGCTGGATATGCGCCCATCCCAAGGTCTTAAGAGCTGAAGAGACACAATGCTTTCCAGCACAAAGCTGCTCAGGGACAGTGTGGATGATAAAAAGGAAGGTGGAGCCATGGAGAGAGAATGGAGATGGAAAAGGGGGCTTGAGGGATCTCTCTTGAGGGCCCTCATTGGCCAGGTGACAAGGGATCAACTTTTTGAACCTCTCCATTTCTGGCACAGTCTGCTTGATGGAGAGAAGAGAGTGGGAAAGAAGCAGGAGGATGGTGGGCAGAGTGCAATGAAGCAGAGGGAGCTGTGCAGACAAAGTAATCACTGGGCCTCCGTAATTTATACTGTATCAGGTGTAGGCGCCAATAGGCTCAAGTGGCTGACAGCAACACTTCCAGGCCTCTTCTCCTCTCCAATCAACTCTCCGCTTGCCAGGAGGAACATGCTGCCTTTGTGGTTCCTTATCTGTAGGACCCAGCCCTGGCCTGGGGGAGACTTCAGCAGCTCACAAGGCCAGTTCTTAAAGAATGGCTATGCTGGGAAAACACTGGGGAATGAAGGGAGGGGTAGGTGTGGTGTATCTGCCCCCCCAATCCTATTTGTGCAGCAGCCTGTCCCTTAACAGAATGTAGCAACACACAGTGCATCAGATCCAGCCCTGTGAAGCAAAAGTCGTCCAAAGGTCAGCAAGAGCAGGTCTCCCAGTTGCTTGGGCAAGCAAGCAAGCCTGACCTGGGAGTGTTTACGAGGGCCAGAGAGTATTGCCTGATGTACTCTGACCTATTTGCACAAGGAGGCTTCTATGGCTGCTGTGGGCGGGCACCCTGCAATTCCTACCGTCAACCAGATTTGGAAGGTGATGTCCAAGCTGCTTGCCTTTGTGAGATTCCTTAAGGCAGCAATGGAGAAACAATGACCCTCCATTTTCTCTTGGATTTCCACTTCCATCTACTCCAGCCCACATGGCCAATGTTCAGGGATGGTGGGGGCCAAAGGCCACAGGCTCCTCAACTCTGTCTTGTGGTAACCTGTTGCAAACTCAAGGGCTAACACAGGAGTCCCAAGAAGACCCACATCTCCTCTTCTGCAAACCAGGGTAGCCAATATGGTGCCCTGAATAAGTTGATGGACTCCAATTTCCATCAGCCCCAGATATCAAAACCAATGATCAGGGACGCTGGGAGTTGGAGTCCTACAACATCTGAAGTGAGCCATGTTGACTATGCCATTTTTGCAGTGCTACAAAGGGGAAAGAGGAGCGAAGAAGGCCAGGTCGTAGGATTCAGCTTCTCCCCTTCACAATGTTATAGTGGTGGTCTCATTGTCAACATGTTGGAGGCGTATCTGCTGTAGGTTATCTACTGAAGTGCTGCAGCTTGTTCAGAATCTAGTATAAAAGTCTTGCTGGATTGGACCAGGAGTCCAGCATTCTGTTTCCAAAAGTGGTCAAGCCAGATGAGAAACCTATTATGAACAGCTCCCCCCTGTCTGTTTCATCTAGCCAGAGCACAATAAATGCTCAACAGTTAGCCCCATCTCTTCTCTGCAACCCCCTTGCTTCTCTTGAAGAACAGTGGAATATTCTCCCTCCTCCCACCCCCTCCCCAAACTGTCATGAAAGAAAGAGTTTGAGAAAGCATGTGCTAGAGGACCAGCTATCGCACAATTTGGCCTATTCTAAATACAAACTCATTTGATAAGTGTGGATTATTATGCAGCCAAAATGGTACCATCCATGCTGACCTTTAAAGCCCTAAACGGCCTCAGCCCAGTATACCTGAAGGAGCGTCTCCACCCCCATCGTTCTGCCCGGACACTGAGGTCCAGCACCAAGGGCCTTCTGGCAGTTCCCTCACTGTGAGAAGCAAAGCTACAGGGAACCAGGGAGAGGGCCTTCTCGGTAGTGGCACCCACCCTGTGGAACGCCCTCCCATCAGATGTCAAAGAGATAAACAACTATCTGACATTTAGAAGACATCTGAAGGCAGCCCTGTTTAGGGAAGTTTTTAATGTGTGACGTTTTAATGTATTTTAATCTTTGTTGGAAGCCTCCCAGAGTGGCTGGGGAAACCCAGCCGGATGGGCGGGGTACAAATAATATATTATTATTATTATTATTATTATTATTATTATTATTGCCTCCAGTCTGCAAAGTGCAAAATGAATGTACACACAGTTTTTGGGGGGTTGTGGGACGACAAAGGGGAAACTAGCTTAATAAGAACTGAGAATGTTTAGTGGACACAAAATGCTGACTGGCTGTTATGGAGGGGCGTGTGTGGAATGGCATATGCTAGTTGGTTAGAACCCTGAACAGGAGCACTTCATGCTGCAACATTTTGATACAGATTCACATCTGTTTAGAAAAGCCACCTGTCTGAAAGGTGTCACCCCAGGTAACAGTGCAGCTCTTTCTCCTCCACCCCACCTCCCTCCCTCCCTCTCCCTCACCCCCCCTCCCTCTCTCTCACACACACACCACTCAAATTTCTCCTTCTGCTCTGATGACTTATCAGAAAACACCCCAGAGAAGGGGGCCGGGAAATAGCAGACAGAAAGAAGAGGCAAGGACAAAGGTGGCAAGACGTGTTCCAATTTTAGAAACTGGCTGGACAAGAAATGGAGAATCCAGCGGGCAGAATGGATTTATGACCCATCACTAGCTGTTCTCCCCTTCTCTCGCCTTCCACCCATTCCTCTCCTGGGAGGTACTTTAGTTGAACGGGAACTCCTGGCTGAAGATCCTGTTTCCTGGGAGACTCAGACATTCATGCAGAAGGCTAAGAGCTGCCTACAGGGATGGAGAGGAGGCTGCCAATGGAGACATGTTGATGCACAGAAACCAGAGGGGAAGAGAAGGAAGCAGCAGGAGCGGGTGAACACCCAGGGAGAGGGTAACACATAAGCAATGATGGCAGGCAGCTGTGCACATGGCTCAAGTTCCCTGGCAGCCAAGAGCTGTCCAAGTTGTGATTCTGTGCCCTTGAAGCAAGCTTGGGAAAAGAAGGGGCAAAAGAAGGAAACCTCAAGTCTGTGTATTAGGAAAGAACCCTGGGATTTGACCCTGCATGGCAGCTGAAGCACCAGCTTCTCAAAACTCTTAGGTTGTTCCTTCCCCCCTTTTCCTTTGAGAAGGTGAGCAGCATTCTAAGCCGAATTCTCACAAAGGTGGCAAACCTATATCTGGGATGTACCATTTGGTGGAGTGGGGGGCATGGAATCCACCACAGATTACATCATGGGTAGGGGTACGGTAGGAGGGAAACTCCCTGTCAAAAGAAACAGATATTAGAGTCCAGGGTTCTAACTTAACCAGCTTTCTATGTGTATGGGGTTTATTTTTAGAAGGGGAAGCATTCTATCATGCAAGTCCCTCCCTGAAGTGGAAGGAGAAGAGCAACTAGTGTGAATTTTGCCTTAGTGCAGAAGGCTACTTTTCACACGGACACCCCCTCCCCCTTCTATCCTCAATCCAGGAAAGCAAAGAGGTGTTTTTAGAGCTCAAGTGCACATCCCAGCCAGGTAAAAATGGTCAAGGAGGTTGCAAAGCAAGGCTGGTGAGGGTGTCTTTACAATTCCATCACGAGAAAAGAGAACACCTAAGTCTAGCTCAGTGTGGGTAGCCTTGTTTCAGATAAAGGGTTATCACTGCCACTGCTGAATGGCAACGATCAGCTCTATCACCTAACAAAACAATAAAATAAACGGAATGGGGTTTGTAATTTATTTATTCTGTTCACACGCAAAAAGGTGGCTTTTCCAAAGGTGGCGCTCTGGGGTTTTGGACTCAGAAGATTTGCATTCAGGAGCTACACTTCTCCGTGCTCCAAGGATCTCAGCTCCCCTAACCCCCTGGAGGAATCCCCTTGTTGCTGATGGTTCAGGGGAGTGTGGGGAGAGACATGAGTCAGTATGCTATGAATAAATTTGAAAGGACAGGAGGAAGTTCAGCATATTCCTTGGGGTGGTGGCAGCAGCAGCAGTGATATTCCAAAGAATGACTCCTACACAGTGGGGCTTTCCTGGAAGGCTCCCATGGCTCTGCCAGGCACATACAACCTTTGGCTCCTGGTGAGCTCCCACAGTCCCAGACTGTGACACACACTTTCCCTCCTTATCTGGTTGCTGTTTATGGCACAGACCCAGAACCACCCCATCGTCCCGTTAGCACCAGTTCCTCAGTCGGGGTGTCTAGAGCTGTGGCTGGATCACCCCCTGGGAAAGAAAAGGAGGTAAGCAAGATGTAACAGAACGAGCACCGTATATTTAAAGCGCATGACTGCCCACCCCTAAGAATCCTGGCCACCCCCCTCTTCTCTCAGCCTAACATTCCTCACTGGGTTGTTGGGAGGATAAAATGATATAATCCCTAAGTATGCCGTGTTAGGTCCTGAGAGGAAAGGCAGTATGCTCAATTCCGATGACACCTCATGCAAGATCCCTGGTTGTCAGTAGTTTCCTGTATACTAAAAATGCATGGGTGAGTCCCTGTGAGATCCCATAGCAAGGACACCTCAGGGCCAAACAGCAGTCTCCCGGGAACACCTTCTGGAATATGGCACCCTGGTAGGATTGGAATCACTGAAATATGATGATTTGGAATATTGTGTACAGTTCTGGTTCCCTCATCTCAGGAAGAATATTGTGTAGTTGGAAGGGATTCAGGAAAGGGCAACCAAAACTGATCAAGGGGAGAGATCAAGTTTAGAGAAAAGGCAAGAAAAGACATGGCAGAGCTTTATAAAATTATGCATTGCATGGGGAAAGTTTTAGAGAAAAGATTTCCCCTCTCTCAGAACACAAAACTCAAGGAAAGCCAATGAAGTTGAATGTCAGAAGATCCAGAACAGATAAAAGAAAGTACTGTACTTTTTGATGCATTGCATAGCTAAACTATGGAACTTGCTCCCACAAAAGATAGTGATGGTCATAAACTTGGATGGATTTAAAAGATTAGGCAAAGATGCTATGGTCATTTGTGGCTAGTAACCCAAATGGCCATGTTCTTCCCCCACTGTCAGAGGCATCATGCAGGTGGGGAGCATTACTGCTGCACTCAGGTCCTGCTTACAGGCTTCTTGCAGGGGTCTGGTAGATCTCTGCGGGAATAGGATAGTGGACTAGATGGGCCACTGGCCTGATCCAGCAGGCTCTTCCTATGCTCTTACAGCGACCCCTTCTTCAATGCAAAAAGATAACATGGTTGATAAGCCACCACTGTCAGAACCCACCCTAAGCTTTGCCTCTCCCTTCCCTAGAACACAATGAGATAATATTTTATTTTAAAAGTTGGCAATTCTAGAGGCAAATTTCCTGCTGTGACTCTACTACAATCCACGCAGGAAGTCAGCTCCACAGGCTGCAACCCAAGAGGCTCCACAGTCAGATTAAGCCGCCTGCTTACGAGCACAGTCAGGACAGGGTGCTGCTTCTGCATATCCACAGCCATCTAAATTGGATGTGTCTGGATGTGGCCAGAAGGCAGAGATGAGGACAGCATGGCTCACCTTGAGAGAAGCACTCGCTCACAATCTGTTCTCAGCAAGGTCATTGGTTCTTTGAGCAACCAGGCTGGATGGGGTGTGGGAGGCAGACGAAGTAGTTAAGCACCTTCCTTGTGGGACGTCTGTGTATGTTAAATGGTGAACAAGCAAGCCTCAGCTCCAATATCTTAAGCTCGGGTGGATGGAATCTCCTCCCCAAAGCAAGGTGGGAAAGGGTTAGAAAGCTTCACAACACCATGGGACCGTCCTATTGGAAAGCTGCCCAAGACCACAGGTAGCCAGTGTCACAGGAATTACTGGCCATGAGTCTTTCTAGGGTTTGTTTATGTGTTTGTTTGTACCAAGCATTTTAACCTACTTGGCTACCCTGCATAGTGTCTTTGGTGCTGACTGCTCCCTCTGCTAGCTTTATAGGGAAGGAGAATGGGACAACTTTTCTAGCTGTTTCTTTTTTCCTTTTTGGCACAGAGGCATACCAGGAGGCTTGAGAAAGGGGCAGGGGGGAGACTTTGTATATAATCCATTGTTTTAGTAAGTCTCGGCCTCTCCTCCCAAGCACCAAGGCCTTTGCCTTGCACCTTTGCCAACTAGATAAATATTTAAAAAGAAGCCAAAGAATCTGGTGCAATTATGGCTCCTCCCAGCCACCCTCGAGGTACAATGTTGCTTGATGCAAGGTGCAGAAGCTGTGGGTCTGAATGGGTTAGTTATGCAACAGATTTTAAAGACTCTTGGGCATTGAGCCAACAAGTCTGGATGGCCTTGGAAGGCTTAGACAAGTTATTGGAGCATACAGCATTTAGCCATGTAGGTAAGTGGAACCTCCATGTTCTGAAGCAGTATATTTCAAAATACCAAATGCTGGGGAGATGCAAGCAGGAGTGGGATGGCTGGCTTCTGAATTTACCCTGCTTTTTGACCAAGAGATAGTTACAGTCCACAAAATCAAGACAGTCCCTGCCTGCCCTCAACCTCACAAAAGACACAACACAAAAGGAAAATGGCTTGGGAAGGAGAAGAAAGCAAGAAAACTCAATGACCAGCTCTTAGATAAAAGTTATTCTGTATCTGCTTGTGAGCTGTTGTGGGCTACCTTCCTGTTCAAGTAGGCTGGGCAAAGGGGAATGCAAGAACTATGCAGTTAGCTATTGCAAGGAGCCCTCACCTAAATCACCAGGAAGCAACCACTCCTCCCACCCCTACCCCGAAATGATGGCAAGGTGAAAAATAAACTACTGGACTCCAATAAATGCTGCCTTATGTGAACATCTCTGCCTACTCACACAGGCACAGCACCCATTAGAAAACCAGGCATTTAGATGATGAGATATTCACACAGGGATCAGCTTCTTTCTATGTACGTAAAGTTGCTGTTCCTCCCTCCACTCCCGCCACCACCCTTTGAGAGATCAAAACAAAACAAGATTCATTCATTTATTTATTTGTGCAGAAGAGGTTTCTAGTATTCAGAATGGAAAAACACAAGGTGCCAGCAGAGCCCCTATGCTGATCATATGCAACCTGTCAGTCAGCCGTCACTTTGTGGATACCCATAAACTGCTCCATTACCCCTTCTAATTGAGAAGAATGCAGCTGCCGAGGGGTGGTGGCAGCATGACTTTTTTATTTTTAAAGAGAGACAGAGAAGGGATGGCTAAGATTGGTATCTGAAGGTGGATTCCCGGAATGCTTCCACCATTACTGCAAGGGGAAAACCCGTAACTCTGCTTGCGGAGTTCCCCCACAGGCACCCGGTTGGCCACTGTGAGAACAGGATGCTGGACTAGATGGGCCTATGGCATGATTCAGCAGGCCTTTCTTATGCTCTTATAATAATAAAAAAAGCAGGTGGGCCCGAGCTATGGTGGATGTAGGGTCAAGGTGGAAAAGAATAAGGTGCTCAAAGAAAAAAAGCTTCTGCAATGGAAACCAACAACTCTAAAAGAATTCTGCAGTTATGATAAAGTAACGAAATGGATTTGGATTTTTCCATCTTAGGAATTCAAAATACCTTGCACCATCCCATTTTTGTTCTGATGGCCCACTTGCAGCCATATATGCACATCTCTGGCTTCAGGCAAGGCACCTATGTTTTTTCTTCCAGATGCTCAAATGGGGGCCACACTCCCTTCAGGAAAACATTCTAAGGGCCCCATGCAAATGTGGGCAAAGCAAAGAACATGATGTTTTCCTCTGTACAGTTGGCCAATAATTTCTTGAAACTCACAAAACTCTATCTTCTACTCAGGCAAGAAATAAGCATGAGCAGAGTTCAAGGAAACGTTCTAGCCAGGCCAAAACACACAAGGATTGGAGGTAGGGGGTAAATCAGGGCTGGTGAAGGGTATACCTCTGGAGGGGGTGTGGCTTGGGGAAGAGTCCAGAGGGGCAGTTAGGGAGGCATGGAGGGCCACTGTTGGCACCCAGGCCTGGGGTCCCTCTCCCTGCACTAAAAGGCAGGCATGTGTGTTGCAACAACAGATGGATGTGCCTTGAAATGGCTTTGCTGTAGTGAATGCTCTGAAAAAAAATTGGTGAAATCTGGACACGAGGCATCAAGGCAGGGATGGGGTTCCTATGGCCCTCCAGATGTTGTTGTGCTACAGCATCCCTATTGGCCATGCTGAATTGGGACTTCAACAACTTCAACAACATCTGGAGGGCCAATGGTTCCCCATCCCTGTATTAAGGCATCACAAAGAGCACTGGAAGACAGGTCTCCTTTTCTGCATTTTTTTTTTAAAAAGCAAGATCTTGAGAAAACATTTGCTTATTTGTTTAAAATCACTCTCATTCACAATTGCTCTTAGTGTTGTTACCATGCAGCCAAATCTGATCGGCAATGTTTACCTGAATTATCTCATGGATTATGCCATTGTCTCATGAGTTATGACATCTTTTGTCCGCTGCATGAGATTTGTCAAGAAAGGAAGAAACTGACAGCAGAAATAATGGTACCAAACTGTGTTCGGTGGTGGTCAGGCAAATATTTGTACATGGTAAAGTTGTTTCGGCAGGTTGGGGGGTTACCCTACCCAATCACTAATCTCACATTGAAACTGCTGGAAGTATGGTACAGCTCTAGCTTTCAAAATATAGGGCTTAAACTGCAAGCTAGACACTTGGTTGGAAACTTATTAATTACTGCCAGAATAGCATTGGCAAAGCTACAAATCCCTGACTCTATGGATCGGCTCAAGAGGTCATGGGATATAAGAGACATGAACAAATTAACTTCTTTCACCCTTATGAGAGAAAGAGAAACTGGAAAGAAGACCTCCAAAACCACACGGAAACAAGTTTGCATATTTTGGAACAACAACTGAGGGGAAATTATATAATGCAGGTTCTACAAAATGCCAGCAATGCTCTTTGTTGGAACTGCTGCAACCTTCCCCAACCTGGTGCCCTCCAGATGTTTCCACCTACAACTCCATCAGCCTCAGCCAGGTTTGGGACAGCTGAACTAATGTATTATCTAACTGGAAAACTGGAAAATGGAGTAAGGGGTAAAAACCTCTCACTACGTAGCAGACTGAATCAAAGGGTAGCATAATATTCAACACATATGGTAGAAACTGGGCACCTGTGGCTGTCTAAAGCAGGGGTAACTAAGATGATACCCTCCAGATGATTTGCACTACAGCTCCCATTAGCTTCAATTGTCAGAGATGGTAGGTGCTGTGGTCCTAAGCATATGGACAGCACCACCATTGGCTGCCCTGGTCTAATGGCAAAACAAGGAAGGAAATGGTCCACATTTACCTTGCTAAAATGAACATTGGAAAGCTCAAAACAAAGTTAGCCCAATGCCTTATTTAGATTTTTGGGGTGAGGCTAAGATTGGGGCCCATTTTCAGAGCCTTTCATATACCGTATGTGGAAAAGGTTCAGTATGATGCAGTTTGTACACAGGGGATCTAGGTTCAAGTCCCCTATTGACTGTGAAGATTAGAGTATATTTACATAGGCCTACATTACTTATTTGGAAGACATAGCGACTTCCAAAGCAACTATTCTATTCCCAACTTAAGAATGGAAAGCGTAATGCCAGTGGGCAACAAAAGAGGTTTAAAGACTCTCTCAAGGCAAATCTTTAAAAAATGTAGCATAAACACTGACAACTGGGAAACACTGGCCTGCGAGCACTCCAGTTGGAGAATAACCTCTACTAAAGGCGTCATGGACTTTGAAGAAGCACAAACTCACGATGAAAGGGAGAGAAACAAGCTAAAATGAAGGCACATTTGGCTAATCCTCACCATGATCAACTACTGCCCGGAAACCTATGTCCCCACTGTGGAAGGATGTGTAGATCCAGAATTGGCCTCCAAAGTCACTTACAGACTCACTGTTAAGACCGTGTTCATAAGACAATGTACTCGGCTATGAGTGATCGCCAACGAAGAAAGAAAAAGACATTACTTATAATGCTGTCCTGCACATATATACTTAGAAAGGAGCACAAATGACTTAAAGAGGACTTACTCCCAGGTAAGGGAACTGTATAGGATTACAGTTTTACAGAGTTTTTATAATTGATTCAATGAACTATCCCCAAAGAACCCTAGAAACTCTAGTTTGATGAAGATACCAAGAATGCTCCCCCGCCCACACACAACATCCTGTGAAGAAGAATGACTATTAAAACCAGTTTGTGCCTCTGCTCTATATTATATGCTCTCACTAGCTAGCCCTGGGTAAGACACTGGCTTTTATTCCGACTTCCCTAACAGTCCGGGCAATAAAAGTGTCAGGTGATAAATAGGAATATATTCTCATGCAAAAATGTATTTAAAACTTGGCAACAAAGTAACTCAAGTTCTGTGCTCAGAGTCATGCTGCTAGTGGCGCTCAGAGGATGGGTGCACAGCCCAATAAGGTGTCCCCCAAAAAAGGGACAAGTGTGTGCCCCAAAGTAGCTGAATCTGCCAGCTGGTAGTGAAT
The DNA here is from genome assembly GCF_965207765.1 of Zootoca vivipara. Lineage (NCBI taxonomy): Eukaryota > Metazoa > Chordata > Lepidosauria > Squamata > Lacertidae > Zootoca > Zootoca vivipara. The sequence goes on along the minus strand of NC_142589.1, from coordinate 62,808,498 downwards.
GATAATTGGTCAATCACTGATTCTGTTGAAAGGCTCTGCCCAATTTGCGTGCCATGGCTGCATCGTAGGGCTGCTGCCTTATATGGCTTTAAAGGGAAATGAGACAAATTCATGGAACACAAATTCAGATGGCTAAGCAGAATCTCCTTGTTCAGAGGTAATGGACCACTCCCCACCAAATAACCACCAGGAGAAGACCGTTGTCTCCACACCCATGTTCCTGGAGGCATCTGGTTGGCCACCTTCAGGAACAATAATGCTAACCCACATATGCGTTTGGTCTGACCCAACAGGACTCTTCTTATGCTCTTATTACTGTGCTGTACATCACTGTGGCAAGCAGCCAACATGGTACCTTCCAGATTATACTGGACTTCAATTCCCATCATCCCTGACCACTAGCCATGCTGGTTAGGGCTGATGGGAGTTAAGAGTCTAACAACATTGCAAGGGCACCCTGCCGGCCACTCCAGAGCAGAGGTATTCCAGCAGACATCATTGCACCCTCTTTCATCAGAAACAATTCAAGTCACATTGCATGACAAAACTTTTTGCTGTGTCTCTTGTTAACAGAGCTCAATCCAAGGTCATTATCATGCTTCTGCAGATGTCTTTTCTCTATCTTTTTTTTAAGAAAAAGAGTGAAAAGGGGGGGATCTAGGCCCCTGAGTCTTGTCTGGCAATGAAGCAGCTGTCTGCAGCCCAGCATCCTCCCTTTGGAGGATACAACAGCAATATTTACTGTACTGCAGACCTAGCTGGCCGCAGCCCAATGCACTCTGGATTCAGAGAGTGGATTCAGCTCTGGGCAGGACAGACACAAGAGTATTTGGGTGCAGAACAGCATGATGTGATACAGCTTGGGGATTAGGAGGCAAAAAGGAGGGTGCTTTTTTCTGCAGTAAGAGTACATGCAAGGCAAGAGCAGAAATACAGGCAATGTCATGCCCACTATGGGAGGAAGGTTGGAGGAGTGGTTGGGGGGAGGAAAAAGAGAGGGAAAGGAGGAGGAGGAGGAAGAAGAATACTGGGGGGATTTCATGCCAAATATTTTCAACCTTCCCTCCGAATCTCACTCAAGTGGAAAATTTTCCAAGCAGCTCCACAGCTCGTCCACTGCCTGCTGGAGCCCCTGGGTAAAAGCACTGCGGGATGCCAGTGCATCCGTAATCACCATGGAGAATGCCATGTTTGTCCCTGAGGCACAAAGCACAGGCACCCCGGCTTCCCTCTGCAGCCGAGAGGCTACTGTCCTGTGGCAATGGTGGTGGTGGTGATGATGGGGTGAGCCTCGGTCTTGCAAACATTCAGGAAGTCACCTGGTGATGAAAGGACTGCTGGTCTAAGCACTACTGCAAAGGCAGCCGAGGAACTGGGAGGGGGGCACAGATAAAGTTGCCATTTATTCCACTCCCTGTTCCATGGGAGGCAATGAGCAGGAAGATTGATGCTCAGCCGCAAATCAGCACAGAGAGAGTGGCTTTTCTTCTTCCTGCAGACAGGCAGGAAGAATGAGCCAGCCTTTAAAATGGGGGACAAGGGTTTGGTTTTTACAGAAGCATTTCCAAGGGCTTGTGTGCTTCCTCTGCCCTCCCTCCACTCCTGCTCTGCCCCATGCTGCATTTCAAGGCAGGACACACACACACACACACACACACACACACACACACACACACACACACACGGAGCAGGAGGACGAAAGCCAAAGAGACTTAAGGCACAGATAGGCGCCTGCAGACAAGAGAAGCAGAAGCCAAATCAGGCTTACAGCCCTGAAGGAAATCCAGAGAGAGCAGGTTGGGAAGGCGGGGGGGGGGGGAGGAAGGGGGGGAGGAGAGGGAGGAGGAGAGGGAGGAAAGCAGCAACAGAAAGGAGAGGGAAATAAGGGAGCAGATGAGAGTGTGTGCAGTGGCAGGAAGGCTGGAATGTCAGCTGGGGCAAGAGGCTAGCAGATGCTGTGGGCTCCAATTACATCTAGGGGGCAAGTTGGCTGCGAGCAAAGTGTGGGAAAGGGGTCTGGTTTCTCCAGCCGCCTGGAGAAAGGCTAAGAGCAGGGAAGAAAGCCAGCTGCAAAAGACACAGGCAGGACAGCCGCACAGAACACAGAGCAAGGTCTCTACTTTGGCCCAGAATCCTACTGGACAAGGTGTGTAGCCCTGCTGGTTTCTCTGGGTACACAGCAGGAGCCACCTGCTTAGGAGATGGGGAAAACAAAGCAGAACTGAAATGTGTGAGAATCAGTGCTCCACATCCAATCAATGCTTCCCATGGAAGAGCTCATGTCACAGAGCTCTCTTACTGGTACTGGGGCAAGTACCCAGGAACTCAGCTGAGGTGGTAACAAGCACTGCAGACTTTAGCTTGCTGAGGAGGACCCCTTGGAAGTTTAGATGCAGGGTCTGCAAGACCTCTTTAACCTGCTTGTCCTCACAGGGTTGTTGTGAGGATAAATGAGCACTGCAACACACTTCATACCGGTAGATGCTGGCCAATGCAACAAAAAACTATTAAAATACTTTATTTATTAAAGATTAACAATGTGGGCTGTAGCTTTTAATTGATAAATCGGTAATCTAAAAAACCTTTTGATTGACTAAAAAAAGGGACCCCCAATTAATCCAGCAACACTTTAAAGAAGTGAACTGAATTGTTCCTCCCCTCTCTCAAATGAACGAAGGAAGAAGCACAAAACCTGCTTCTTCCTTTCAAAACTATTGTTTTAAGTCTGCATAAATCTACATGGGACTAATCTATAATTAACTGATCAATCAAGTTAATATTAAATTGACCAAGGTGCTTTTTTTAACTGGGCAACAGCCTCCTTAATTAATTGTTTGGGTGCACACATGCAAGGAAAGGAAACAAGGGGTTGATTTTGTTGCATATGTATTCCTCCTCTGCTTCCATCAAGCTCAAGGTTGCAGTATATATGGGGGTAATCCCATTTTATCCTCCTAACAGTCCTGGGAGGGCAGGCTCCTCAAGACCACCCAGTCAGCTTCGTGCTTTGGCAACAGCTGGATCTAACAGCATTCCTGACTCCAGGGCCAGCCTCAACACGAAGTGACATGAAGCAGTAGCTTTATGGGGCAGAGTCCAGGTTAGGGATTTTTTGGTGAGTGTGGTTTTTTTACTTCCCCTACATTGCCTTTCTGGGCACCGTTTTAAAACAGACAAACTCAAAGAGCCCACGCACCTGTGTGTCACTTTGACTTTCTCACTTCAGGCGTGAAAATGGCCACGGGGTCCAAGATGGCCCCCAATTCCCTCCTGACCTCCCCCAAGGACAAGGGAATGACCCCCCATCACCCTCCTTGCACTTGTTGGGACTTTGCAAAACTGGTTCAGGCTGGAAAAAACACCATCGGCTTCTGGAGGACTTTAATTTGCTAGAGAGAGATGTGGGAGATGAAAGGAAAGACCGAGTCTGCAGAAACAAAAGGAGCCAAACGGGAGGGAGACGGGAAAGCGAGAGCCATACTGTTCTAAATCAAGGCCCGGATGAACATTTTTTCCTGGGTTGCCCGTGCAAACCAGTGGGTCCCCCAAACCATGGCTATGATCTTGTCCCGAGGCTGCCTCGAGGCTAGAGCTGCTGCCGAGGATACATTGTTCAAGTGCTCCTGGAATGGCTTTCCGAACATAAAAATGAAGCTTGTGAATGCAAGGAAGACCTGTGCCTGCAAACGGGGGCTCTTCTGCAGATTCCTCCTCACCGCTCTCTGCACAAATGCCAGTGATGAGGCCCATGTACAGGGCTGCCTTCTGCAAACTCCTGAGAGGGGAAGATTGGCAGTCCCAGTGAGAAGGCTGGGGATGGCAGAGTGCAGAGCTCCTCGGCAGCGTGTGTGGCCATTCGTCCTTCCATTTTGGCCTCCAGTCAAATTCTATTAAGCAATGTTTGCCCAGCTTCCCTTTGTTTAATCACACCTCTGTTCAAGGACCAGAGAAGCGGATGGAGCATTTAAGTGCAGCCTTCCGCAGCCCGGCACCATCCAGATGTTTGGACAACAGCTCCCATTGTTGTAGTTCAAAACATCTGGAGGGCACCAAGTTGGGGAAGGCTCAGTGCCCTGAAGCAGGGCATCCTACACCTGAAGAACCACCAGCAGAAGCTTGGGTGAGTCTTTGCTGGAAAGCATTCAGGAAAGATGTAGGGGAGTACATCTGTGAGGTACAACTCCTAAGAAAGCGGCTCCAAAACATACAGCTTAAAACCCCTCCTTGTTGTCCTGCCCCCACAGGCTCATATGAACAATTGCGGGCCTTCCTCCTCTCACTGCTGCAACATTCATAAAAATAAACACTCCCAAAATTCTTTCCCCAAAAAGTTTCTAGTTTCTACACAGAATCATACACATTGGGCATGCTTCGTAAATAAAATATAACAACAAGAAACACTGATGTACATATAAAACATTCTGCAAATATGTGCGGCAACAAAAAAAAGTTACAGATTTCCCTGGCACAAAATTGTGATTTAATTTATCTGGACACAAGGTAAAGAACAGACGGATGCAATAACTGTCAATGTCACACTGTCCACTAACCCATGGAGAAAACAGAATTAAGTAAGATGAAGTCTGCAATTATATGCACACTTCCCAGGAAGTAGGGCCCACTGAACTCAGTTGGATTTACTTCCAAACAGACATGCATAGGATTCCACTGCAAAGATCCAAAGAGATTCACAGGCAACAAGAAACATGCATGAGGGAAATAAAAACAAGGGGGGAAACTATGCAACCAAAGAGATAGTGAAGAGCTCCAAAAGGAACTCTGAGTGAATGGGCAGTAAAACAGCAAATGTGCTTAAATGTAAACAAGTGTAAATTGATGCATGTTTGGGCAAAAACATCTTAATTTCACATTGACTGACCA